>NC_053026.1:487329667-487556061 GCF_003073215.2 Triticum urartu
CGTTCTGCGCCATGGCATTGGTGGAGGTCTACGGGAGGGAGGGGAATGAGAGGTGAATAGTAAGGCCGCCCATATTAACTAGCAGCTCAGACTCCATTAATGGAGAGGAAGGCATGCGCCGATGTCAAAGGGCCCGCTTCTCAGTGAGCCTGCGCAGCGTACAGCTCACACACTTCCTGATGAGCCTGCGCATTGGAGGGCAGTTTGAACGCCTCTCGGTCAGCCTGCGCACTGGACCGCACTCATGGATAGCTTGTATAGCACTGATGCATACCAGTGATTTTTATGCATTAATTGAGTTTTCGATGCATTTATGTGCATAATTCAAATTTGAACTACATGCACATGCTCTAATGCATATAAATTGGTTGACATTGACTAAACGGAAGGCGTGCGAGCGCAGTCTAACCGAAAGGCGTGCGAGCGTAGTCTGACCGAAAGTCCGGTGCGCAAGCTGACCAAGAGGCATGCAAGCTGTCCATGAATGCGTAGGCTCACCGGGAAGCATGCAAGCTGTACGCTGCGCAGGCTTATTGGGAAGAGAGCCCTTTGACTTCCATGGCCGCCCACCTTCCTCTCCGTGCGCGCGCCCCCCTCAGCGGCATGAGACGCCATCGTCGAACGCTACCTCTCAACGATGGCGTCCTGGAGGATGACAACGACAACGACGGCGCGGCACGCCGCCTCCGCCGTTGTCGGAAATAGTATTTTTCTTTGGTTCAATACTGTATCTTGATCATATGAATTTAAATTCGCAGTATGACTGAATGAAAGATATGGTTTGAGCGAACTTGCGTTTTTCTCTCTTAATGTACAGACTTATCAAATGATTTTCTTTTGAAAAAACGTCAATGGTTTTTAAATATAAAACAGTCTTCGCAAATGTTAGTTAGAACACTTGTATGCAAAACGACATCTTCCCCAGGAAGCCAAGGGAAAATGTGCCGAGCAGGATTTGTGCAGCACTTGATCGCAAACGTTTTAGATAGAACACTTGTATGCAAAGTGAGAGCAGGATTTTTGCAGCTCTTCAAAGCAAATGGTTCTTTTGGATGACCCGTGTGCAACCACTTACAAACAATTTGGTAAGATTTGCATCTGTCATATTGGGTATGTTACGATTTGTCAAACTAGAAAGATTGACATTTGTTGATCTAGTAACATTGCCATTTGTCAACCTTGTAACACTGCGATTTGTCAAAATATGAAGCTAAAAATCACTAGCAGTATCTAGTTTTGCAACTAAAATTCAGTAATTAAGCATAGATTTCATTTATAGATTAAGCAGTCGTTCTTAATTTGTACAAACAGTTCAACTCGACAGCTGAACCGACCAAACTTTTCCCCAATTGTTGCCAACCACATACTGAAATAGCTAGTTCAACTATATATACTAGCTAATTTTAAGTACATTGTATAGTTCCACCACATCTATAGTTGGATGAACTGAACAAAAAAGCCCCTAAATACTACTACTACTACTACGGAGGGGCTTTCTAGTACTTTCGGCTGCCTCTCCTCTGCCGAGCGTGCACAGTAACAGGCACAGGAGGAGGAGCCTACCGACGAGCTGGGCAACTGCAATACGGCGCCTGCCGCTGCTGCCACTCAAGATGACCCCTCTCGAAGCGGTGGTTCTCCACATAGATCTCCTGATTCCTCGCCTCTGAGGCGGCATGTGCTGCGGCCACGGCTGCGGTAAGGATCTTTGCACGCTCGACGAGGCGCTCCGCCTCGTCCTGTAGGAACTAGCTGTAGCGCGCAAGGTCGCTGACACACATGCGAGCATCCACCTCCGCCTCCCGCATTCGGGCGACGATGGCAGAGCGGGTGATGACCCCGGCTATCGACGGTGGGCTGGCAGCCATGGCGGCCAATGATGGGGTGGCGGCCACGACCACAACCTCCCGTCTTCGGGCTGCGGTGGCGGAGCGAGTGATGGCCACAGTGGCCGGTAGTGGGGTGGCGGCCACGACAGCCACCTCCCGCCTCTAGGCCGCGGCGGCGAAGCAGGAGATGGCCCTAGCTTTCGATGGTGGTGGGGCGGCAACGGCGGCGGGCAACAGCTGCCGACGGGAAGCGGCGGCGGAGCGTGTTGTGGGTGTTCCGCGCACACCCAATAGGGACGCCACGCGCACTACACTACGCTGGGGACTGCGCCGCCGCCATGGTGTAGCCTCCCAGTTGGAGCTGTCCTCTGATGACGGCGGAGTGGCTGAGCGACGACGATGGACCGGTGCCATTGGCTATTGTGGGAGAAGTAGGCGAGATAAGCTAGAGGGAGGGAGGGGAAAATGTGACATAGGACTCGCCGGCCGTGAGGGTTTATATAGCAGGCCGATAAGCATTAGGATTTTGGGGTTTGGCCAAAAGAACGCCCCCGCGCACTGTGCAAGCTTGGGCTGTATGCCGTCTGCCAAAAAAACGTTTGCGATTTAATTACCTAGTATACCTCCCTCCTGGTTTATAGGTATGATTTGACTAATAAAATACGAATGCATGTCACCAAAGATTATATAGTTGGATTCGTATTTGAACATATTTTCCAATTATATAATTTTTATAACATGCATTAACATTTTGTTGTTTAAATTTGAGGGCAAAGTATGGCACATAATATAAAGGGGATTATAGACTAGACGGAGGTAGTAGCACACACCCGCTCTCTACACAACTGTCGGGCGGCTTGTAGGCGACCATTTCCTGCGTGTTCAAATGCTCTATGCGTGTGGTTGCTTGCGCTTCAGGCGGCCGCGACGCGCTCTTCTCGCGTCCCGCCACGCGCGCTCTTCTCTCGCATCCCTCCGGGTGCTCTACCCTCGTCCGTCCACGTGCGCTGCTAGTGTTTGGGGCCGGCGCATGATCATGCACACGTTCGTGTGCATGCGGTTGCGCCGGGCGCGGCGCGACGATGCAGTTACCCGCTTCAAAAATTGCCATGCGGACGCGCCGAGAATCCACGCCACCCGACCCCCTTTTATTCCTGTGGCCATTTACCTTCATCTCTCGTCTCACATGACACAATAAGCATACCCACGAGGACACATACAGAGAGGACATCCAGCGGTTCCAATGGCGCTCCCCATGGCTCCAATGGCTCTCCCAGCGGCCGACGATGACAACGGCAGGCAGTTCACCACGCAACAAGTTGTGGACACCCATGTGAGGGGGAAGGCTCTCTCGATGGTGTACACGAATGATACGGTCTCGGTGGAGAGCTCCATCCAAACTATGGAGCAGTTCCTTGCCGAGGACAAGTACCAAGTGGTCGTCTTCAACCTCGAGTACACCATGGGTCGTACCGGGCACGATCAGAAGGTTGTCGTCACCCAGTTGTGCGTGTGACATGACATCCTCATCTACCACTACCACCTGGCCACAAGGCCTTGCGAGCATTTCTCCAGGTTTATCAACATCTCTGATTACAGTTTCGCTATGGTGGACACCACCAACGATCTAAAAGCACTCAAGGTTTCGGGCTTGAAATGCCCGAATGTTGTCAACATCCAGCGCCACTACAAGGTCTGGGGCAGAGACAAAAACAAACTGAACTCCCTGGTTGACCTCGCCCCGGCCATCATCGACCCCTACTACATGAAGATGAAGAATGAGAGCAATAAGGACAAGAATGCCTGGCATAATGTGTGGCATGAGAGACAGGATGAAGAACATGTCTAGTACGCGGCCATGGATGCATACACAAGCTACGAAATGTACATGCGGATCGTTGATATGGGGAACTGTCTTCTTCCTGCCCCAGACGAGGGATCGAGCCACAGAGTAGCGGCAGGAGCGTCATAAGAAGTAGATGACTAGACGATTGTTTCTCCTACTTTAGAATGCATGCAATTGTTTATTGAGGTGTGTGTTAATGATCTGTATAGTCACTTATGTAATTGTATGTTTATTTCAGTTATATATATACATGTTATTCTTCTGTAGACAGAGAAAATCACACGGCTTATTAGCAGCAATCGTCTGTGTTATTACTGGTCCTTGCACACATTTCTGATTACGTACCTGTTTGCCGCGTATCACACACTTCTTGTTCAGTTGAAATGTTTCCATTGAGTTGCCTAATCACACACAGTTCATCCTAGTGAACCGTATGCTGTATGTCGCACACACCTTCATCTGGCTGCTAGTTTCGTTTGTTCCTCCTCATCGCAAACAATTAATTGAACTGAACCGTATGCCCTGCATCGCACACGCAACTAAAATTTGAACCGTGTTTGATGCATCCGTCATCGCAAACGTTTTGCACCCTTTTTGGCGGTTTTATTACATCACCGTTTGCGATTATGGCATCACACACATTTTCTTCAAAGGGTCTCTGATCGTAGTGTCGCGTTTGGACCATCCTGCAGTAGTGAATCTCCAAACAAACCCCGAAGAATCCCAAAAACAGACACATCACTCTTGTTGTTCTATGTTGACACTAGGAAAAAATTGAAATTGAGAAGAGGTAATGGATATTGTTTCGTCCAGAAAGGTGAAACATTCCCTACCGAAACCATCAGACTTGTTGTCAGAAGCTCTGGTTTGTGAGAAGTATATCCCCAAACCTGCCCCAAATGGGACAAAAAATTTACCACGGCATGTTGATGCCGCTCCATGATAGCACGCCAAGTTTCATGAATTTCAGACGAGCTTTGGATTTACTAGGATTTAAAAACCAGGCATCTCAATGTTTGCGGCCCAGTGACAGTGGCAAGGTGTTTGACATTCATTCCCATTTCTTGCATGGGACCTAAGCATGCAACCAAGGACACATATTTGAATTTTCAACCAATTTATATGCATTAGATCATGTGCATGTAGTTCAAATTTGAATTATGCACATGAATGCATTGAAAACTCAATTAATGCTTAAAAATGTCCAAACGAACCCAGAAAAATCACAAAAATTGACACAACACTCCTATTGTTCTAGGTTGAGAGGAGAAAAATTTGAAAGCAATTAGAGGCTATGGATATCGTTTCGTCCCTGAAGGTGGGGTGTTCCCTACCGAAACCATCATGCTTGTTTGTGAGAAGCTCTGGTTTGTGAGAAGCATATACCCAAACTTGCCCCAAATGGGACAAAAAATTTACCACGGCATGTTGATGCCGCTCCATGATAGCATGCCAAGTTTCATGAATTTCAGACAAGTTTGGATTCACTAGAATTTAAAAATGATGTATCTGAATGTTTGCGGCCGAGTGACGGTGGCAGGGTGTTTGACATTCATTCTCATTTCTTGCATGGGACCTAAGCATGCAACCAAGGACAAAAATTTGAAGTTACAACCAATTTATATGCATTATACCATGTGCATGTAGTTCAAATTTGAATTATGCACATAAATGCAATGAAAACTCAATTTAATGCATAAAAATGTCCAAAAGAAACCCAAAAATTCCCAAAAATTGACACAACACTCGCGTTGTTCTATGTTGACACTAGGAAAAAAATTGAAATCGAGAAGAGGCAATGGATATCATTTCATCCAGAAAGGTGAAATGTTCCCTACCGAAACCATTAGGCTTGTTGTGAGATGCTCTGGTTTGTGAGAAGCATATCCCCAAACCTGCCCCAAATGGGACAAAACATTTACCACGACATGTTGATGCCGCTCCATGATAGCATGCCAAGTTTCATTAATTTTGGATTCACTAGAATTACAAAAGCAAGTACGCCGACGTTTGCCGGAGAGCCACGGTGCTGTGGTGTTCGAATTTCATCCTCATCTCTTGCATGGGACTTAAGCATAAACCCGTGGACACATATATGATTTTACAACCCATGTCGGCATTGGTATAGCGAGGTACTAAACAAATGGTGGTTTTTAACCCCTTCCCGCGATGGCATTTGGAACTGTAGCCAAGTGAGTGTGTGCGATAGGGTGTCCTTCCCACAACACCCAGAAATCGTCAGGGATAGGCCCTCCTGTGACCCAGGCTAGGCCCGTGTGCGATCGGGTGAGGCATCAAAACCCAATCATTTCGGTAGGTATGTACATCCCACATGGTAATCCGAGAAAATCATTTCCGTAGGTATGTACATCCCACACGGTGAATCCCAGAAAAACATTTCCGTAGGTATGTATATCACACACAGTCAATCCAAGGAATTCATTTATGTTCTTATGTACATCCTGCTACGTCTTGAGCTTGCGTTGGATTTCCCCGAAGAGGAAAGGATGATGCAGTAGAGTAGCGTAAGTATTTCCCTCAGTTTTTGAGAACCAAGGTATCAATCCAGTAGGAGGCCACGCTCAAGTCCCTCGTACCTGCACAAAACGATAGCTACTCGCAACCAACATGATTAGGGGTTATCAATCCCTTCACGGTCACTTACGAGAGTGAGATCTGATAGATATAATATTTTTGGTATTTTTGGTATAGAGATGCAAAGTGAAAAGTAAAAGGCAAAGTAAAAAGCAAAGCAAGATTAAAGTGATGGAGATTGATATGATGAGAATAGACCCGGGGGCCATAGGTTTCACTAGTGGCTTCTCTCAAGAGCATAAGTATTCTATGGTGGGTGAACAAATTACTGTTGAGCAATTGACATACTTGAGCATAGTTATGAGAATATCTAGGCATGATCATGTATATAGGCATCACGCCCGTGACAAGTAGACCGAAATGATTCTGCATCTACTACTATTACTCCACTCATCAACCGCTATCCAGCATGCATCTAGAGTATTAAGTTAAAAACAGAGTAATGCTTTAAGCAAGATGACATGATGTAGAGAGATAAATTCATGCAATATGAAATAGACCCCATCTTGTTATCCTCGATGGAAACGATGCAATACGTGCCTTGCTGCCCATTCTGTCGCTAGGAAAGGACACCGCAAGATCGAACCCAAAGCTAAGCACTTCTCCCATGGCAAGAAAAACCAATCTAGTAGGCCAAAGCAAACTAATAATTCGAAGATACTTGCAAATATAACCAATCATACATAAAAGAATTCAGAGAAGATTCAAATATTATCCATAGATAGACTTGATCATAAACCCACAATTCATCGGTCTCAACAAACACACCGCAAAAAAGAAGAAGATTACATCGAATAGATCTCCACAAGAGAGGGGGAGAACTTTGTATTGAGATCCAGAAAGAGAGAAGAAGCCATCTAGCTACTAGCTATGGACCCGAAGGTCTGAGGTAAACTACTCACACTTCATCGGAGGGGCTATGATGATGTAGAAGCCCTCCTTGATGATGGCTGTCGGTGTCAAAACCGGCGGATCTCGGGTAGGGGGTCCCGAACTGTGCGTCCAGGCCGGATGGTATCATGAGGCGGGGGACACGAAGTTTTACCCAGGTTCGGGCCCTCTTGATGGAGGTAAAACCCTACGTCCTGCTTGATTAATGTTGATGATATGGGCAGTACAAGAGTAGATCTACCACAAGATCAGAGAGGATAAACCCTAGAAGCTAGCCTATAGTATGATTGTATGTTGTGATTGTTGTCCTACGGACTAAAACCCTTCGGTTTATATAGACACTGGAGAGGGTTAGGGTTACACAAGGTCGGTTACAAAGGGGGAGATATCCATATCCGTATTGCCTAGCTTTCCTTCCACGCCAAGTAGATTCCCATCCGGACACGAGACGAAGTCTTCAATCTTGTATCTTCATAGTCTAACAGTCCGGCCAATGGAGATAGTCCGGCTGTTCGGAGACCCCCTTATCCAGGACTCCCTCAGTAGCCCCTGAACCAGGCTGAGTCCGGCACGCAGTATTGTCTTCAGCATTGCAAGGCGGGTTCCCTCTCCGAATACATCACAGAAGAATTTGAATATGAGGATAGTGTCCGACCCTGCAAAATAAGTTCCACATTCCACCATAGAGAGAATAATATTTTCGCAGAACTAATTTGCTGGCTTGTTTTGGCAGCATGACATTGTGTCATGGCCCGGCGATTATTCGAACCGTTTTTCTTCAACCAGCTCCACACATAACCCGAGGCGGTTTCTTGACACGTCTTGCCGAAGCGGAGATCGTGTTCCCCCAGTTACGGGATTCTCATTAATGCGGTCGTGGGTATCCCAACCGTGTCTAGGACTCCTAGATTATAGGAAAGTCCTAAACGGCTACGGAGAGGACGCTTGATATTCACCCTCTTTATAAAGGGACAAGGTTTTCGCTTTTTCCCTCTCGTGCCCAATCGAACCGTTCCCCCGCCTCGAGTTCTAACACCCAAAGCCCAGGTTAGGTGCTCCGGATCATCAATCATGTCCGGATCCAGCCTTCAAGGCCGATGGATGTCCTCCTCCGTTATGGAAGAGGACATTAAGAAGTTGAGGGAGGCCAGATACCTGACCGCCGAGGTTTCGCATCGGCTGCCTGCTCGAGGGCAGATCGTCCCTACTCCCGAACCCAACGAGAACGTCGTGTTCGTCTCCCACTTCCTCCGAGGTCTAGGCCTCACTCTGGATCCCTTCGTCAGTGGTTTGATGTTCTATTATGGGCTAGATTTCCACGATCTAGCTCCAGACTCCTTTCTCCACATCTCGACATTTATTGTCGTGTGCGAGGCCTTCCTCCGTGTTACCCCTCACTTCGGCCTGTGGCTCAAGACCTTTGAAGTAAAGTCGAAGATGATCAAGGGGCAACATGCAGCGTGCGGAGGTGCATCAATAGGCAAGATGGCAGGAGCTCCATGGCCGAAAGGTTCCTTTCCAGAGGTGTCCGAATTATGGCAAAGGGAGTGGTTTTATGTCACGGCTCCTAGAAGTGCCAAGTGGGCGGCTGCCCCCGCTTTCCGCTCGGGCCCCCCACCACAACTGATGTCATGTATTAGCAGAGGTCTGAGCTGGGGTCCAGCCAAGGACGTGCCTATACTGCAAAGCCGCATCCGAGATCTCTTCGGGGGAGATTTTAATTTGGCTGTGGTAATACAAGTTATGCTGGTTCGTCAAGTCCAGCCTTGCAAACGCCGTCCCCTTCGCTTGTGGGAGTTCAACCCAGAGGGACCGCGTGCCATTCAAAGTTTCCTCGGCCTAACGCACGAGGAGATGTACAAGTCATTCTTCGGACCTCAAGTAGAGTGTCCGGATATTACCGAGGACGTGGGCCTGAGCAGTAACCGCGCCGCCGAACAAGTAAGAAATCCTCTGGCCGAACACAGTGTCTTTTATTCGTCATGAAGTTATTTCTGAGAGTTCGCTTTTTGAACAGGACTGGCTAACAAAGGAGAAGATGATTCGGTGTTTGGCCCCCCTCCTTGAGGGTTTGGAAAATCCGGTATTGGAAAAGATGCTCGAGGTCGCACCTTGCCCGGAGCCCTCGAAGGAAGATACCGGGGGGGATAATACGGGCGGACGCGGGCCCCCATCGCTGCCAGTTCCAACCAAGGGAATGAGCGTCTCCATGAAGGAGGACAACCGGGGGAGGAAAAGGACTGTTCCGAGGATCCGGAAGCCGAAGCCTCCAAACGGGAGAAGAAGTCTCGCATAGAGGGTCCTGCCTTGGGGGGTGCTTTTGCCGCACAAAGTCTGCGGGGGGATCAGCCCTCCAACGAGTCGTAAGTGATCCAAAATACTTTAATAGTAAAGGTATGCTATCTTTTTTCTGAGAAAATAACCACCGCATATATCTTGCAGTTCGGGCCTTAGCCCCTCTCAGCTGAGCTCGTCTTCGGGGGATCTTCTTCCAGAGATGATGGAGAGCGAAACGCCTCCCCCGGACTCCTCCGCTCAAGAAGCGGGAGACCCCGAAGTGTCGTCACGGAGGGCCTCTCCGGATCCGGTGAGGCCAGAAGATAATCCCATAGACCCCCGAAGTCCCCAGCGTTCGGCTCCCTAAGAGAGCAGACAAAAGAGTTCGGCACCGTCTGGTGTGTGGTCGGACGTTCCGAGGGAGTTGGTGGGGCGAGCGGCCATCTCAGAAGAGCACCGTATGCTGATGGGTATGGTGATGGAGAGAATCTCGTCCGCCGAATGCGGATAGCATGAATCCTTTATGAGTCTACTGAAAGGCATTGAGGTACGTGAGATAATATGTGATAGTACTTCACATGTTAGGTGTGCCCTGTGTAGACAGTAGCCCCTGAGACTCTGGTTGTCGTCGAGAACGGCGTGAACAGAGGATCATATTCCCAGGCAATAACCAGACTGCCCCTATGTACAGGTGGTGGAAGCTCCGGTGGCTAGCCGGACTAGTGAGTTTGCCAAATTAAAACGGCAACTGGATGCGGCAGACGCCGACATCGAGCTTGTTAACAAGAGGCTTGACGAGGCACAGGGTAAGTGTTATTATCTGGTGAACGCCACATAGTAAGAGAAGCATGATGCTAGTATCTTTAATATGTTGTGACTGCAGATGGAGCTGCCACCGTGGAAACCTTGCGGGCAGAACTTGCCCGAGCCAAGGAACAAGCGAGGATTAGTAATGCCGCTGCTTTGAAGGCGGCCGAAGAGTTGAAAGCCGAGAAGGCCGCTGAGGGAGTCCTGGATTAGGGGGTGTCCGGATGGCCGGACTATACCTTCAGCTGGACTCCTGGACTATGAAGATATAAGATTGAAGACTTCATCCCGTGTCCGGAAGGGACTTTCCTTGGCGTGGAAGGCAAGCTTGGCGATACGGATATGTAGATCTCCTACCATTGTAACCGACTTTGTGTAACCCTAACCCTCTCCGGTGTCTATATAAACCGGAGGGTTTTAGTCCGTAGGACAACATACAGAACAACAATCATACCATAGGCTAGCTTCTAGGGTTTAGCCTCTCCAATCTCGTGGTAGATCTACTCTTGTACTACCCATATCATCAATATTAATCAAGCAGCACGTAGGGTTTTACCTCCATCAAGAGGGCCCGAACCTGGGTAAAACTTCGTGTCCCTTCACTACAAGAAATATGTCAACTTATGACCTTCTGTCAGTGACCCTCGAAGAATTGGTCATAAATTTATGACCATTTTAGACCAATTGGTCAAAAGCTGTTCAGGGGGCTCCAAACCCTAAACCATTGCGACCATTTTGGTCAGAAAGGTCGTAATTTCCTTACATGAAATGGTCACAAAGCAAACAGTGCTAGTCTGCTGCCTTATTTCTAGTTGTTAATGACCAATATAGATGGTCATAGCCTTGTAGATTGTGGTGGGTTGTGATGACTAGGCGCCATCTCATCAGTTTTGCCTATGTGTCATGTCCATGTGGCAGTTTTTGCCCTAGGTTGTGAAGCAACCTATATTTCTATCATTCCAAAAATTCCCAAAAAAATCTCATAAATTCTTTGGGGCATATCTTCATCAAATATGTTAAAATCCTTCCTTGCCTAGTTCAAAACTAATTCAACAATATTCATTTTCCTATTCTGTTCACAACAACACTTTATGAAGGAAGTGCTATTTATATATTCTTGATTGCCATCGGAATTTTTGGGCACTCTTTCCTATCCAAATTAATCAAATCATCTATGTGAGCCCAGGTTCAATTTATATTTTATGGCCAAATTGGCACGTTGCAAAGCAAGTGTTATATAGACCCCTCCTATTACCCTCAAACTTTTCGGGCACTCTTCCATACCCAAATTATTGCCACATGATAATATTCAGCTCAATTTTCCTAGTAAATCTTTCTCAGGAAATTTCCAAAGTTTCTACCTCGAGAGAAGCTTTGTGAAGTAAGTACTAGCTAGGCTTACCTAAATGATCTGAAAATTTACCAGCGTATGACCATACCTAAGTAACTTACCTACACCAATTTTGAGATCATTTCATTCATCCAATCTCTCTCACTAGTTTTCCCAAGTTTCTGTCCATAGAAGAGCATTGTGAAGGAAGTACTTCTTTGGCATGTCCAAATGGTATCAATTTTCTACAATGCTTTCCTATGCCCAAATAACCATCCTCCACAAAATTTCAGCTCACTCCATTCATTATTTTGAAGCCAGCTTCAACATTCATATTTTTGTCCAGTGTGGTACTTTGCAAAGCAAGTACCACCTAGGATCCTCCTTTTGAGCTAAAAATTTGTGAAGACATTCTCCTTAGTAGATGATCATCCTCAGCCAAAACTCACGCCCATTGGCCATGTGCATTTCCCGTACCGCTAATCAAACACTTGGCTGCTAATTCATGTTTGAGCATCGATCGGTCTCCTTGTGAGAATCTTATGTTGTAATTTTCTTCCTAGCACCAACCTGGGGAGTGCCTAACCCACTAGACATGCCTAGGCCGCCCAGAACACATGGCAACATTACGGTCACCCGGTGACCACGCGACGGGCATGCGAGTTTACGCGCTCTAGAGTTGGGGCCCTCGGCCACCGCCCAAACCTCGACGTATCGCCACCAAACCATGTATTTATGATTAAATAGGTCCTTATGTAACTAGAAATGATTTTTGGAAAAAATAAATAGCAAACTATGAGGCAGCTGCAGTTCAAATTTGACCCGCTTCCAGCTGAATCGGCGGAAACTTGTCTTTTTCACGAGAGGTGGATCAAATTTTTTTACACCCAACCATTTTGTCAATTGTGCATTAAATATGGCCTAGTATTTTATAAAAATTATTTGGTCCAATTTTGCAACAATTATTTGGTAGTTCCTTCACAAAAAAACCTCCTTTCGGGCGCTCGAAAAATGGAAAATGGTTTTTTCGTCCAACGAAAATGAAAACTTCCTTAGGCAACATTGTTTGCCATTCCAATATGCACCCTTGTGCACAATATGAGATCATTTGAACAAACTATGCCATGGATGTGGCCATAAGATTGATCATTTGGCTTGAAAGCCATTGATCTCCACACGTGATAGCTCGTTTCTGAGAACACTTTTTTAAAATAATTGCCGTATTACAAGTTTATTATTTTTCCTAGGAACTTGGCCACATATAATGACACAATGCGAAGGTTTCCCAATTTTTTTGATTTTTTTTGAATTTTTTATGCCCGTTTCAAAATGCGGTCAAAACGGCGGGAATGACCGTTCCTAGCTAGTGGTTGAATCTTGAATTTTTTTGGTGTTTCTCTGATTAAATAGGTCCTTATGTACCTAGAAATGATTTTTGGAAAAAATAAAGAGCAAACTACGAGGTAGCTACAGTTCAAATTTGACCCGCTTCCAGCTGAATCGGCGGGAATTTGTCTTTTTCACCAGAGGTGGATCAAAACTTTTGGCACCCAAACATTTGGTCAATTGTGCATTAAATATGTTCTAATATTTTATAAAAATGATTTGTTCCAATTTTGCAACAATTATTTGGGAGGTCCTTCACAAAAAAACCTCATTTCGGGCACTCGAAAAATGAAAAATGGCTCTTTTGTGCAATGAAAGTGAAAACTCCCCAACTCAACATTGTTTGGAGTTCCAAGATGCACCTCGTGCAAATATTTGATAGCTTCTTCACAAAAAAAATTCATTTTGGACACTCAAAACATAAAAATTAAAATGCTGACATGATTTTACAATTTATTTTTTTTGACCACGACCAATTTTGAATGGTCATAACGTCCAATACTAAATGGTCATAACGTTATACACGCATGCTGCATTCTGATTGGGCCATAGCCATCTCACGCGGATCATGCATCAAGCACCGTTGGATGCTTGTGGATCCAACGGTAGCCCTCGCCCCCACCCCCTCCCCCCCCCCGCCCCCCACAACCCCCCACACCCCCACTTCCCCACCGCAACCTTCTCCACCTTCTCTCCCTCTCTCCCTTCTGGATCCACCGCCGCCGCACACCACTCCTCCTTCTGGATCCCCCGCCGCCGCCCCCAACCTCACTCCCTCCCTCTGGATCTCGACGCGCCGCCGCCCCCACCCCACTCCTCCGGCGTTCCTCCCATACGGTCTCCGCTCGGCCCTCCCCATCACGCTCCCGATCCAGATCCCTCCCCTCCCCACTCTCAGATCCAACTTCCCGAGACGGAGGCCGTCATGGACATGGTCGCCACCACCATCCTCTCCCTCGCCGTCCTCGGCGGCGGCATCTGGCTGAGCCACCGGGCCGCCACTATCGACTGCGAGCGGTTCCTGGAGCGGCTGGTCATCGCGCTGGAGGCGCTGCTCGTGGGGCTCGCGGGCTCGCTGTGGCGGACGGCCTCCTCCCCTGCGCCGCCTCCCTCCGTCCTCGCATTCCGATTCAAATCCGTCCTCATGGGGCAGATCTAATCCGATCCAGGGCGCCGCCATGATGCAGCACCACCACTAGCTAGACCAGTGGCTCGTCGGCGTTCGCTGCTCTAACCAGGCGCAGGAGTCGCTCGACAAGATGCAGGCCTCGCTCCCTCCCTCCCTCCTCGACGGATCCAGGAACCCTAGATGGCCAGGGTGAGACTGTAGGAGGTCAGACCCCTCCTCTCATTCTCTCCTTCTTCTTCTATCTCTGGTTTTTTCCCTCTCCGCATCTCATCTGATGTAGGCGTGTGTGCGTTCAGTCGTGTGCAGGCACTGTCCTCCCATCTCATCTCCCTTGGTGGTGAAGGAAGGAGTCCATGGAGACGGAAGCTGCTGCCCTCCCATCTCATCTCCCTCCTTGCACGGTGAAGGAAGGAGGCCATGGAGAGAGAAGCTGCTGGGGATGCCGATGCCGATGCCGATTCAAGAGGAGGGCCATGGAAGGTCCTCTCCTTTCCTCTATCTTGTTCGCTTGAGTCCTCTTTCTGTCTTCTCCATTCAAACATGTTCTTCCCGATTCAGACATCTAGTAATGTGCAGGTGCTGTTGCTGACACATTCGGATGCTTCTTCTGTTAATCTGCAGGTGCTGTTGCTGGAGTGTTGAGTGTATGAGGCATGGAGTATGGAGTGGAAAGGGTCCGCGGAGAGTATGACTGGGTAATGATGCTCTGAAAATGTTTCTTTCATGCTTCTTGCACTTACCTGAACCTTAGGTGAAGGAATATCTATCTGCATGACTGCCTCTGTAGAATTATTCTTTGTTTGTTGGATGCTCGAGAGCAGGGGATATGGTTTTCTAGGAGAGACATCTTTGCAAAATATGGTTTGGTAGCTATATATCTGCTGCTAATTGAATTGGTCCTTAGTTTAGTTAGTGGACTAAGTGGTTGACTTCTAAGCTTCAGCTACTAAAACCCACTTGCAAATTTGTCTTTATTGTTTGCATAATGTATTTGCTGCGACATGTATATCAAATACTGGACTAATAGGTTGCCAGTTTGTCCACTGCATACTTTGAGGCTTTGTTACCTACTCATTTTAGAGAACTGTATACTTACTACTACAATTGGTATTACTGTTATTGTCATGCAGATTATAACTGAATTATTCCCTGCTTTGTTGTAGTTGTATGCTTATTTGCTATGGTCTGAACTCTGTTTCTCTGCAGGCCCTGAATCTCTCATTTTCTTTGTTGTTGCCTACTACAGGGAATCCACTATTGTTGACAGACGATGAAGGGCTTCTTACGGGCTGCTGCTCTAATGGAAGGTACACGACAAGCATGCTTCAATATGCTACACTTTGCTAGCTGTTGACATGCATCCTTCAAGATGCACCTCTAGAGATGTTCATTGCATGACCTGCACTTGTACCAATATACCATGCTGGTACCTGTAGGTTAGTGTTGGTGGTGCCTAACATGAGCTTGAATGTGGTAGTTGAAGTGTAGAACAACAGCAGGTTAATGTGTGTTATTTGCCGTATGCAAGTCTGTTGTTTTATTTGCCCTTTCTAGTATTGTACAAACTGATGCATTTATGGCATAAACAAATTATTCTATAAGATCTGTAAAAGCAAACATTTCACTATGCAAGTCTATTGTTTTATTTGCCCTTTATAGTATTGCATGATAGTGTCCAAATTCAGGAAGGGAAAGGTGAGGCTGGAACGTACGAGTGGGTAGATCTACTTTGTTGTTTACATTAGTGTTGCCATTGCAATTGTTTGGTTCTGGCCTCAGCAGCAGTACACTAATGCTGGTAGCCTTTGTGTTCACTCTTTTACAGGAGAGCCAGGACAAATTTGAAGTGAAAATCCATGAAGCCAAGTGCAAAGCTGTGATGCATTGTGATACTGTAGAGATTGTGACATTGGAACGGATTTACTGTTATTTGTATTCACTTGCCAGAGATTTGTTTATTCCGCTTGACTGTAATAGATTGTGACATCGGAACAGATTTACTGTTATTTGACAAATTATGTTTGTTCTGTTTTGTTTGAAATGGTGATTTAAAAATGTGTGAAATGGAAACCTGACAAGTGGGATCCACTTATCAAAATAATCTGAGCAATGTCGAAATATTTGACGTGTGGGACCAGCTCCAATATATAATGGGCAAAACAAGAAATCTATGGACTAAAAAGGCCACGACCCAAAATAAAAAGGCTATAATGTTGCAATGAAGGCCATGGGCCAAAAATAAAAAGGCTGCAATGAAGGCCCTGGGCCAAAAATAAAAAGGCTGCAATGTTGGGCTTGGTCCATGAAGCTGACAAAAAATTCATAGGAAAACAAATATAAATGGGCTGAATTAATGGGCCCTAGAAAGCCACCTCGTCGTATGACATATACATGGTGGACACCCCAAAAGAAGGAGATGGCGATGGAACAGCGGGGGATGACCCCTCCAAGAAACAGCCTAAGCGCCGGCGTCAGCGGCGCCGCTCAAAATCCTGCCAAAGCAAATACGGTGATTCCAGCACGGGAGATAATAATACTCCGGAGAGTGCCGAAGAAAACCCCCTCCAGCAAGATTCAGCACAGGAGGACGGAGAAGGCAGCCCTCATGAGAGAGCGGCAGACAGAGAGGTCGAGGACGATAATTATATGCCTCCCTCCGAAGACGAGGCAAGCCTCGACGACGACAAATTCGTCGTGCTAGAGGATCCCGTCGAGCAAGAGCGTTTTCAACGCAGGCTTATGGCCACGGCAAGAAGCCTCAAGAAAAAACAGCAACAACTTAGAGCTGATCAAGATTTGCTAGTCGACAGATGGACTGAAGTCCTTGCGGCCGAAGAGCATAAACTCGAATGCCCCTCCAAGAGCTACCCAAAGCGCAGGTTGCTACCCCGATTAGAGGACGAAGCACTTAAACCTACATCACCAGCACTTGATACGGCCGACTGGCCACCTCGTGGCCGCGATAGAGAGGCCTCTCGGTCCTCCACTCAAGCCGCACCCCGTACCAAGGCACGGGAAAATGCGCCAGACCTGCGAGATATGTTGGAGGACAAGGCAAGGCAAACAAGATCGATCTATGGATCGCGTGGGCGCCCCACGACTCGAGACGGTAACCGTCACGCCGGACACAAATCCGGTAGGGCCGAACATAGTAGACAAAGCTCATTGGAGCTACGTCGTGATATAGCCCAGTACAGAGGCGCCGCACACCCACTATGCTTCACAGACGAAGTAATGGATCATCAAATCCCCGAGGGTTTGAAACCCGTAAACATCGAATCATATGATGGCACAACAGATCCTATGGTATGGATTGAGGATTATCTCCTTCATATCCACATGGCCAGCGGCGATGATCTCCACGCCATCAAGTACCTCCCACTCAATCTTAAAGGACCAGCTCGGCATTGGCTTAACAGCTTGCCAGCAGGATCAATCAGTTGTTGGGAGGACCTGGAAGCCGCATTCCTCGACAATTTCCAGGGCACTTATGTGCGACCACCAGACGCCGATGACCTAAGCCACGTAATTCAGTAGCCAGAGGAATCGGCCAGGCAATTCTGGACACGGTTCCTAACAAAGAAAAATCAAATAGTCGACTGTCCGGACGCAGAGGCCCTAGCAGCCTTCAAGCACAATATCTGTGACAAGTGGCTTGCCCAGCACCTTGGACAAGAAAAGCCGAAATCTATGGCAGCACTCATGACACCCATGACCCGCTTTTGCGCGGGAGAAGACAGCTGGCTTGCTCGTAGCAACAATATGACCAAGAGCCCTGGTAATTCGGATACCAGGGACAGTAGTGGCAGGTCGCGTCACAACAAGTAGAAGCACCGCATTAATGGAGACAATGCCGAGGATACGGCAGTTAATGCCGGATTCAGAGGCTATAAATCCGGTCAGCGGAAAAAGCCATTCAAAAGAAATCCTAGGGGCCCGTCCAGTTTGGACCGAATACTCAACCGCTTGTGCCAGATACATGGCACCCCCGAAAAGCTGGCCAATCACACCAACAAGGATTGTTGGGTGTTCAAGAAGGGAGGCAAGTTAAATGCCGAAAATACCGACAAGGGGTTGCATAGCGATGACGACGAAGAGCCCCAGCCGCCGAACAACAGTGGACAGAAGGGTTTTCCCCCACAAGTGCGGACGGTGAACATGATATATGCAACCCACACCCCAAGAGGGAGCGGAAGCGCGCGTTAAGGGACGTATACGCGGTAGAGCCAGTCGCCCCAAAGTTCAACCCATGGTCCTCCTGCCCGATCACCTTTGATCGAAGGGACCATCCCACTAGCACCCATCATGGCGGATTCGCCGCATTGGTTCTAGACCCAATTATTGATGGATTTCATCTCACTAGAGTCCTTACGGACGGCGGTAGCAGCCTGAACCTGCTTTACCAGGATACAGTGCGGAAAATGGGCATAGATCCCTCGAGGATTAGGCCCACCAAAACGACCTTTAAAGGCGTAATACCAGGTGTAGAGGCCAACTGTATAGGCTCAGTCACACTTTAAGTGGTCTTTGGATCTCCGGATAATTTCTGAAGCGAGGAGTTAATCTTCGACATAGTCCCATTCCGCAGTGGCTATCACGCACTGCTCGGGCGAACCGCATTCGCCAAGTTCAATGCGGTACCGCACTACACATACCTTAAGCTCAAGATGCCAGGCCCTCGAGGAGTAATTACGGTCAATGGAAACACCGAACGCTCTATCCAAATGGAGGAGCACACGGCGGCCCTTGCAGCGGAAGTACAAAGCAGCCTCGGCAAGCAGTTCTCTAGTCTGGCCATTAAACGTCCGGACACCATCAAGCGCGCCCGGAGTAACCTACAACAAGACCGCCTGGCACTTTCTGAGAAGGCTTAGCAATGCGGCCCCAACCCCAGCCCTCGCAAAAATGCGACGCCAGTGCTTCGCGTACATAACTACGCTCTAGAAATACCATGGGTACAGGGGGAGGGGAACCATCACGGCACGCCCGAAACACGGCTTAAACCGCACCAGGGGCTGCCAATTTTTTAATTTTCTCTTACTTTCAGGACTCCATTCTTCGGAAGGCCTGTTCGGCAGTTCAATTGCCGCACAAACGATGCAAGAACCAGGGAAGCAGACAAGCCATGCCGCATTACGGAACTCCCAGGTGGTCTCTATCACGAGCAGTATACCTGTTTCGCATACCATTCCGCAGCCTGCCCCTGGAACGGACATGTTAAATAGTCCAACCTTTTGCTTATCGCATTATTTGTATCGTTCTGCTTTGATCGCAGCCCTTTTTAATAAACAATGCATAGCTTTTGTCTATTTTTGCATTACTCTTTTTTTTACAAATATATGTTCCTTAACGACATGTTGCACCCGTACACTTTGGTACGGCCAAAATATGCCAGGGGCTTTAGTAGCCCTCAATATGGTGTGAGAAGTCCGAACACTTTAACAAGTGCGGCACCCCGAACTTATAGCATTATATGCATCGGCTCCGAATCATGTCTTGGGTCAATAGTTGGGTTTGCCCGGCTCCTATGTTTTGGTGCCTTACGTTACGCTGTGTCGGCTAAGGTAGCACTAGGAGAACTACTGCGATTGTGCCCCAGTTGAGCTGGGTCGAGCACCTCAGTAGAGAAAGCTAAAACTGACTGTCATAGGGTTTTACCTCCATCAAGAGGGCCCGAACCTGGGTAAAACTTCGTGCCCCTTGCCTCCTGTTACCATCCGGCCTAGACGCACAGTTCTGGACCCCCTACCCGAGATCCGCCGATTTTGACACCGACAACCGCACATTGCGAGAGCCAAGAGAAGATGGCCAAGATGGCCGTAGAATTAAAAGACACTGCCGACCGTTGCCGGGTCCTTGAAAAAGAAAACCGAGCGAAGGCAACGGACCTTGAGAAGGCCACGACGGCGGACAAAGACACCCGTTTTGCTATGGGAGCGAAGAAGGAGCTGCGGGAAGCCGGGGATATTGCGGCTGGGAAACCCTTCATATTACGGAGGAAGTTCGGAGATCCACGGTATGCCCCTCTGGATCGGCTGTGGAGTTCGGCAGATTCGTATATGGATTTGGCGGCGAGCGCTGCGGATGCGGCCAAGTACTTCCAAGGTCAGATAGATCGTGAAGTGGACAAGTAGTTCTGGCCGCAATTCCACGTTCCAGAGCGTCCACTTTCATTGACTGACCAGATAGCCGAATGGGCCGAACTGAATAGGTTGTCCGGACTCGCCATGAGGTTTGTTGTGGATCAGCTATGGCTGGAAAAGCCAAAGCCGAACAGCTATTTCATCTTGGTGCAGCAGTTCCTTGGTGCGGTGCCGCGCATTAATGCGATGAAGAGGTCGGCGTGCATAGAAGGCTCGCGGATGGCCCTTGCCCGTGTTAAAGCATACTGGGCGGAGATGGACGCTACCACTGTTGCAGCGCAGGGTTCGGCCATAGGCCGAGTGGCTGCCGAGCATTATTTCGAGGAGGTTCTCGAGGGTGCTCGCTTGATAGAGGCCCAGTGCTCGAAGAATATTATGTTTGAGTGATATGTATTCTCATTGTAAACACAATGCTTTTATGAAGTTTTTATAAGGTTATGTTTATTCTTTTGCCTGAAAGTAGTATGATGCCTCATGTTCGGTTGTTTATGTATACATGTGTATAACCTGAAAGATTGCAGTCGTCGGCTTCAACCCCCACGCATATAATGCGGAGGTGCTCGCAAAAAACGTGTGTTCACACTTAACCCAACGTCTTGGTCCTATTAAGGAGGTGATAGCGTAGCGAGCGAGGCAACCGGACTATAATGCTTTAACACTTTCACTTAGCCATAGGAGTTTGACGGTGGGGCTACTAGATAGTCCCTGGTGGCTCCGCACTCTCCTGATCGCGGGGTGCGTACATGCCTGGCCGGAAAACGGCCCTTCATTAAGGCGGAGGAATTCTAACATTCCGATAGGTCATCGAGTGGTTGACCAGTCTCACGCTATATCATGACAGTCAGTTTTCGGCTTTCTCTACTGAGGTGCTCATCCGGATGAACCAGGGCACAATCGCAATAGTTCTCCTGGTGCTACCTTAGCCGATAAAGCGGAACGTAAGGCACCAAAACACAGGAGCCGGGCAAACCCAACATTTGACCAAAGACAATGATTCGGAGCTGATGCATATAAGACCAAACTCGCGACGCCGAACACTCCCTAAGGTATTCGGTCTTTATGGTATAAACCGATCCTGAATAGTGCCCTTTGCAAGAAGCCCCTTGTGTCCAGGTGCGTGCATTATTCTGACGTGGCCACATGCCAAGACGTCAGCATCCTTCTCAACTGTGCTGAGAATTCGGTGGATATGTATCAACAAGAGAGAGTAAAAGAGGTTTATGCAGGGTCTTAATCTAAAAAGAATCATTGGAGCGGGTCCCTGTTACACGTCTGCGCCTGTGTCTCCATTGTGCCGTATCCTGTACGGGTGTAGCACGATGATCATCTGTAAAAGAGAGGAACTTAGGTGAAAAAGTTGTCGTGCAAAAAGATAGTTTTTAAAGAAACCATGTATAATTCAAGATGAGTAAAAATTGCCACTTGTCCGCGCACGTTGAGCCCCTTGTATTTGTAATAGGGGTGTGACCATTGATCCGGTATGAATTACATATAGCTGCGCCGGACTCGTCTAACTGTGTCCGAGGTCTTGACGACCTGTTAAATGCTTTAGTTGGTGAGGCTGCTTTTAGTGTGTGGCTGCCAAGGCAGCCGCACTCTCTTCGGCGCGCGAAGATCGCTTAATTCTTCCGTTTACTGTAATGTTGCCACGTGGGCCGGGCATCTTGAGTGTGAGGGAAGCGTAGTGCGGTATTGCATTAAAGCAAGCGAAAGCTTCGTGTCCGAGTAGTGCTTGATAGTCACTTTGGAACGGAGCGATGTTGAAGGTTAAATGTTTGCTACAGAAGTTATCGGGGAAGCCGAATATAACCTTTAGTAGCAGTGAGCCCATGCAATGAGCCCCTGGGCCTGGCGTTACTCCTTTAAAGGTAGTATTGCTATGGCAAATTTTTGTTGGGTCTATCCCCATTTCGCGGATTGTGTCCTGGTATATCAGGTTTAGACTGCTGCCACCGTCCATCAGGACTCGTGTGAAGTGGTATCCGCCAATTATTGGGTCTAATACCAGGGCAGCCCATCTTGCACGCCGGATACTTGCTGAGTAATCACGATAGTCGAATGTGATCGGTTGAGACGACCAGTGGCAGGACTCCGCTGTGATAGGCCCTTGGGCATATTTTTCTGGGAGTGCCGTTTTGTTTCTTCCTTTGATCACGTGTAACACGTTTACTGTTTTGACTTCTGGTGGAAATTTCTTTTGTTCCCCAGTGTATTGCTTGAGAGGCTCATCCTCGTCTTCGCTTGGTGTATCCTTCCCCTTGTGTACGGCATTGAGCTTGCCGGACTGCTTGAAGACCCAACATTCTCTGTGGGTATGATTAGCGGGTTTACCAGGGGTTCTATGGATCTGACATATTTGGTCCAGAATTTTGTTTAGGCTGGACAGTTCGTCTCTGGCGCCTCTAGAGGGCGGCTTTTGCTGACCTGGCCGAGAGATTTTGAATCCGGCGTTTACTGCTGTGCTCTTCGTGCTATATTCTTTATTCCGGCGTTTGTTATTGCTGTTGCGCCGTGATTTCCCGTTTCCATCTATAACTTCAGATGTACTAGGGTCGCTGGTGCTGCATCTGGCTAGCTAGCTGTCCTCACTCGCGCAAAAGCGGGTCATGAGGCTTGTTAATGCTGCCATTGTTCTCAGCTTTTCTTGGCCGAGGTGTCTGGCAAGCCATTCGTCACGGACGCTATGCTTAAAAGCTGCCAAGGCTTCGGCATCTGAACAGTCGACAATTTGGTTCTTTTTAGTAAGAAACCTGTTCCAAAGTTTTCGGGCTGACTCTCCGGGCTGTTGAGTTATATGACTCAAATCGTCCGCGTCCGGAGGTCGGACATAAGTCCCTTGAAAATTTTCCCGAAAAGCGTCTTCGAGCTCTTCGTAGCTTCCAATGGAGTTTTTGGGGAGGCTTTTAAGCCAGTGACGAGCTGGCCCTTTGAGCTTGAGGGGTAAGTACTTGATGGCGTGGAGATCATTTCCTCGAGGCATATGGATATGGATGATATAGTCCTCAATCCAGACCCCAGGGTCTGTTGTTCCGTCGTATGCCTCTATGTTTACGGGTTTGAATCCCTCTGGAAATTCATGGTCCAGCACCTCATCGGTGAAACATAGGGGGTGTGCGGCACCCCTGTATCTGGGTGTACCGCGGTGTTCAGATGTTTGTTGTGTTACATCGTATGCTGGGGCGCGCTTGCGTGGTCCATAGATGGATCTGGTTGCGCCGTCCTTTTGGTGCAAGCCCTCGCGTGGATCGCGTATTGGCTTGTGAGTGGCGTTGTTTGCCGCTCGATGTTGGTCGTGAGGTCGTCTATCCGGCCATGTGGCTCTTTTGATTTTTGGTTGTGGGGGGTCTGAGGCCTCCTCATTGAATTCAGGTAGGAACTTCCGCTTTGGGTAGCTCTTGGTGGGGCGATTGTCGCCGTACTTCGCTGCTGTGTTGAGTACTTTACTCCATCTGATTTGGAGTGTGTCCTGCGTAGCCTTGAGCCTTTGCTTCTGCTTTTTCAGACTCCTCGCGGTGGCAACAAGCCTTTGACGGGCATTCTGCTGCTCCGGGTGCCTGTCCGGCGTTATGTCGTCCGGACTATTATCTTTGACAGAATTAGTTTGTTCGGTTTGATTCTCCGTATTGCCGTAGTCTGGCAGTGGTTCGCCCTGCTCCAACGCTGGGTCTGTATGATCATTATTTCTGCCGAGGCGGGATTTGGGGCGGCGCTTGCGCCGCCGTTTTGATTGCTTCTCGAGGGAACAAGCCTTCGGTGCGTCCTTCCGTTCCTAGTCGTTGTCTTCTTTTGGTGTGTCCACCATGTATACGTCATATGATGAGGTGGACGTCCAGCACCCTGTGGGCGGTGGTTCCTCTTCGCCTCCTGCATCGTCGTCAATACCGTCGATGTCTTCGGAGTCGAAGTCGAGCATGTCGGTTGAGTCATCGACAGTGGCTATTAAGTGGGTGGTGGGTGGGCGTCGAATTTCTTAGTCGTCCGCATCCCAATCCTGTTGGCCATAATCTGGCCAGGGCTCTCCTAACAAAGAGAGAGACCTTAGTGAATTCAGAATGTCGCCGAAGGGCGAGTGTTGAAAGATATCCGCGGTGGTGAATTCCATGTTCGGCGCCCAATCGGATTTGATTGGCAGGGGCGCGGATGGTTCAGAGTCCGAAAAAGAGTCCGACACCTTGGAGTCACGGGCTGCGCAGAGGGTTAGGCTGGTGTTCGGCTCGATCGCCGTTGAGACTGCAGCCCCCGAGGCGGTGTCTAAGCACCCGTCCTCGACTGGGGCAGTTGGCTCCAAGCTAAAGGTCGTAGCTGATGCGGGCGTGGCCTCTGGGGTACTGTTCGGCGGCAGAGCTAGGTCATACCCATCTTGACAGTGCGGCGCGCCCGGCTATGGCTCGAATCCGTAGAAGATCAAGTCTCCGTGGATGTCGACCGTGTAGTTCAAATTTCCAAATCTGACCTGACGCCCAGGGGCGTAGCTTTCAATCTGCTCCAGATGGCCAAGCGAATTAGCCCACAGTGCAAAGCCGCCGAATACGAAGATCTGTCCGGGGAGAAAAGTCTCACCCTGGACCGCATCCCTATCGATGATGGTAGGAGCCATCAAGCCTAACGGCGACGACACAGAGGAACTCTCAATGAAAGCACCAATGTCGGTGTCAAAACTGGCGGATCTCGGGTAGGGGGTCCCGAACTGTGCGTCTAGGCCAGATGGTAACAGGAGGCGGGGGACACGAAGTTTTACCCAGGTTCGGGCTCTCTTGATGGAGGTAAAACCCTACGTCCTGCTTGATTAATATTGATGTTATGGGTAGTACAAGAGTAGATCTACCACGAGATCAGAGAGGCTAAACCCTAGAAGCTAGCCTATGGTGTGATTGTATGTTGTGATTGTTGTCCTACGGACTAAAACCCTTCGGTTTATATAGACACCAAAGAGGGTTAGGGTTACACAAGGTTGGTTACAAAGGGGGAGATATCCATATCCGTATTGCCTAGCTTGCCTTCCACGCCAAGTAGAGTCCCATCCGGACACGAGACGAAGTCTTCAATCTTATATCTTCATAGTCTAACAGTTCGGCCAATGGAGACAGTCTGGCTGTCCGTAGACCCCCATATCCAGGACTCCCTCAACGGCCCTCTCCAGCGGAGCTCCAGAATAGGCCCCAAGATGGGATCTCGTGGATACAGAAAGTTGCGGCGGTGGAATTAGGTTTTTGGCTCCGTCTCTGTTCGTTTAGGGGTATGTAGGTGTATATAGGAGGAAGAAGTATGTCGATGGAGCTCCGAGGGGCCCACGAGGCAGGGGGGCGCGCCCTAAGGGGGTGGCCCCCCACCCTCGTGACCGCCTCTATGATGCGTTAGCGTAGGGTCCAAGTCTCCTGGATCACGTTCCCGAAGGTTTCATTCCGTTTGGACTCCGTTTGATATTCCGTTTCTTCGAAACACTGAAATAGGCAAAAAAACATCAATTCTGGGCTGGGCCTCCGGTTAATAGGTTAGTCCCAAAAATAATATAAAAGTGGAAAATAAAGCCCAATATAGTCCAAAACAGTAGACAATATAGCATGGAGCAATCAAAAATTATAGATACATTGGAGACGTATCACATCCCACACAGTCAATCAAGGGAAAACGTTTCCGTTCGTATGTATATCACACGCAGTTCTTTGTGTGGAAACATTTGTGCAAGGTGGCCTAACGCAAACAGTTTGCTGCCGGAGCCGTGTGTGATTGTTAGTTGATTGAACATGCCCACTTTCTAGAAACTGTGTGGGTTGTTTGAGATCATCGCCCACGGCGTTGTCTGAGTAACCGTCTGCAATAGAAAACCCCAATAAGCAGGGTAATTAGCCTATTATTGATAATCCATGTACTAATCAAACTGATATTTCTTATAAAGCACGCCAGATATTTCATATCCGTATGAAAGCAACCAGGATTTCATAATCGAATTACATCAGATAGCTTCAGCACTCAGTTACAGCATTACACAATAGCACCAAGTTTCACATGCAGCATCAAATACATTTGGAAAGTAGCATCATACACGGTAAATACACAGATGAATCTCATCTGGCAAACTGTAGAAGCGGAAGGCAAATATTGAGCCTTCAGTAATGTCGAATGTTCTTGCAACTTTAGGCCAGTGGCTATGGATAATTGCCCGCCCAACCTTCGTCCTCTTCAGCAAGACTTCAATATTGTACCATGGGTGTTGAATGAATACCTTCCTCGCCTCTTGACCATGGAGGTGGTTTGAGAGGTAATCATCGGTGAACTGCTTTGAAAAGTACTGAAAACAAAGCTATGCATAAATCGCTGTTGTAAATTTTGAAATGGCGCAAGGGGTAAAAATAAGGTAAAAGAGTTGGTACCATCCTATAGTTGACTGATGTCTTCTTCATTGTGAAAACAAAGATCTTGCTGTTATTCATCGCAAGTTTCTTGACCCTAACAATCTTTCTGAGTTTCTTGACTTGACTGATATTCATGGACATCTCATTTCCCCATATGCCAAAAGGGTCAAACAGTGGGTCTAAGCCTCTGACAGCAGGGCATACATGTGCAAGACCAAATTGTAAGAGATCTAAATATTAGAATAATTCCTGCAATTGCACAATAATGTGCTATTAGCCAAAGGACCCTGCTTGAACAAACCTCGATGGTAAACCACAGTGTCTCCCATTGTTTCCCTGCAACACACGTAAGGAAGATCTTGATCAGGTTAATCGAGAGTTGTCATACTATCAGTAGAATATGTATTGAGTACAGACAAATTCGGTTGGTGTCACATGCATGACAATACAAAATTGTACCCACAGCAAATGAAAATCAAATTGAAGAACTGAACCAAACAGTTAAATGGACAGCAGACCAAATGAACCAAAATAGTTAGGTGAGCACGGCATTGCAGAATAGAAACATGTACTAGAAGATAAGATAGTTAACAAAACAAAGAATGCTTGAGAACAGTACTACGAAATGTAGCAATTGTTGGACCAAAGTGTTAACAGAACATTACATTTCAAAGGACCAAACTGTTAACTAAACATCAGATTGCATATTAACATTACAGAGGACAAATCACTAGAATGCACTCGTGGTGGCCCCGAGAAAACATCATGAACTGTATTTTAAAGTAGACAACCGCATGGCGGTGTCGACGGTGGCCTCGAAGACGAGGTGCTCCTCCAAGATCTGGCGGTCGACACACATGGCAGCCATAGCGACCTCGTTCGCGCGTGCGTCCTCATGCTACTCAGCTCCATGTTATACTGCGTGTAAAATGGCTGTAGGCGGCGCTTAATTGGAGGAGGGGTCAGTGATTTCGGTGGAAGGTGTCGCTCCATCACTTGGCGCATGTGGGATGGGAAAGGAGGATGATGGTTTGGGTGGGGTGTGGATTACCTGACCATATCGATGAGGCCGCGCAGCAATAAGAAGGGTCGGCGGTGAGGAGGCTGCGCAACAAGAAGAAGGGTCGCCAGCGAGGAGGCGGCGCTGCAAGAAGAAGGGTGGCCAGCGAGCAGGCGGCGCTGCAAGAAGAAGGGTAGCCGGCAAGCAGGCGGCGCTGCAAGAAGAAGGGTCGCCAACGAGGAGGCTGGGCTGACAGTAAGCAGCAGTGAAGGTTTGAATTTGGAAAGCAAGGAGGAACAGTGGAAATGTGGCTTTTGCTAGGAGGGAGGGGGGGGGGAGATAGATATTTCTGCGGTGGCAAAAAAATTTCGCTCGGTGCTACGAGAAAATGGTGCACAAGTGTGGTTCAAATGGGGGCGGTGGGCTATAGACGACGAAGCTTCCTGCGTAAGCCAGACAAGACGGTGCGCCAAGATATTTTATATCGCATCCCACATGATTCTTTCTAGTAAACTGTTTGTGGTATACCTGATTTTTTAATTATGTTTTGAAAGACAAAATGGTGTTACAGAGGGAAAGGATGGTGTTTGAATTGCTAGAACATTTACGTACAGTGGACATGCAACTAGTTCATGAGTGCCGTGTTTAAATTTGGAATTATTCTGGGTTCGTTTGGCATTTTTATGCATTAATTGAGTTTCTGGGCAATTAGTGTCATAATTCAAATTTGAACTACAAGCACATGCTCCAATGCACCAAAGTTTGCTGAAAAATCACATGTGTGTCTTTGGGTGAATTTATAGGTCCTATGCAAGAAATGGGAATAAAATTCAAACATCTGGGTGTCGTGGCTCGGCCGGAATGATTTAGAAACTTGGTTTTTTAATTACTGTAAATCCAAAACATGGCTGCAAATCATGAAAGTTGGCATAGTGTCATGACATGGCACCAACATGCTGCAGTAAATTTTTTGGCCGAATTGGGACAAGCTTTGTTGTAAGCTTCTTGCAAACCGGAGCTTCCCTCAAGAAGGCTCCTGGTTCCAAGAGGGACCGTGTCACCTCTGTGTGCGAAACGACATGCGTACACTGCCTTCTCCCGCCTTAATTTTTGTACATTGGCAGATTAGACCAAATAGAAGTATCGTGCTAAAATTTGGAATTATTCCGTGTTCGTTTGGCCTTTTTATACATTAATTGAGTTTCTGGGCATTTAATGTGCATAATTCAAATTTGAACTACATGCACATGCTCTAGTGCACCAAAGTTGTTTGAAAAATCACATCTGTGTCCTTGGGTGAATTTCTAGGTCCCATGCAAGAGATGTGAGTGAAATTCAAACATTTGGGCGTCATGGCTCGGCCGGAAAGATTGAGAAACTTGGTTTTTTAATTCCTGTAAATCCAAAACACGCATGAAAATCATGAAACTTGGCATGGTATCATACATGGCACTAACATGCTGCAGTAATTTCTTTGGCCGAATTGGGACAGTCTTTGGTGTAGGCTTATTGCAAACCGGACCTTCCCTCAAGAAGGCTCCTGGTTCCGAGAGGGAACGTGTCACCTCCGTCTGCGAAACGACGTACGTACACTGCCTTCTCCCGCCTTAATTTGTTTACACATGCAGATTAGACCAAATAGAAGTATCGTGTTAAATTTTGGAATTATTCCATGTTCATTAGGCCTTTTTTATACATTAATTGAGTTTCTGCGCAGTTAATGTGTATAATTCAAATTTGAACTACCAGCACATGCTCCAGTGCACCAAAGTTGTTTGAAAAATCACATGTGTGTCCTTAGGTGAATTTCTAGGTCCCACGCAGAGATGGGAGTGAAATTCAAACATCTGGGCATCGTGGCTCGGCCCGAAAGATTGAGAAACTTGGTTTTTAATTACTGTAATTCCAAAGCATGCCTGAAAATCATGAAACTTGGCATGGTCTCATGACATGGCACCAACATGCTGCGGTATTTTTTTGGCCGAATTTGTACAAGCTTTGGTGTAAGCTTCTTCCAAACTGGAGCTACCGTCAAGAAGGCTCGTGGTTCTGAGAGGGAACGTGACACCTCCGTGTGCGAAACGACATACATACACTGATTTCTCCCATCTTAAATTTTTACACAGCCAGATAAGACCAAATAGAAGTACCATGCTAAATTTTGGAATTATTCTAGGTTCATTTCGCCTTTTTATACATTAATTGAGTTTTTGGGCATTTAATGTGCATAATTCAAATTTGAACTACAATCACATGCTCCATTGCACCAAAGTTGTTTGAAAAATCACATGTGTGTCCTTGGGTGAATTTATAGGTCCCATGCAGGAGATGAGAGTGAAATTCAAACATCTGAGCGTCGTGGCTCGGCCAGAAAGATTGAGAAACTTGGTTCTTTAATTCCTGTAATTCCAAGACATGCCTGAAAATCATGAAACTTGGCATGGTCTCATGACATGGCACCAACATGCTGTGATATTTTTTTGGCCGAATTGGGACAAGGTTTGGTGTAAGCTTCTTGCAAACCGGAGCTTCCCTCAAGAAGGCTCGTGGTTCCGAGAGGGAACGTGTCACCTCCGTGTGCGAAATGAAATACATACACTGCCCTCTCCTGCCTTAATTTCTTACATAGCCTGATTAGATCAAATAGAAGTATCTTGCTAAATTTTTGAATTATTCCAGGTTTGTTTCGCCCTTTTTATACATTAATTGAGTTTCTAGGCATTTAATGTGCATAATTCAAATTTGAACTACAAGCACAAGCTCCAATGCACCAAAGTTGTTTGAAAAATCACATGTGTGTCCTTGGGTGAATTTCTAGGTCCCATGCAAGAGATTGGAGTGAAATTCAATCATCTTTGCATCGTGGCTCTGCCAGAAAGATTGAGAAACTTGGTTTTTTAATTCCTGTAATTCCAAAACACGCCTAAAAATCATGAAACTTCGCATGGTGTCATGACATGGGACCAACATGCTACGGTAATGTTTTTGGCCGAATTGGGACAAGCTTTGGTGTAAGCTTCTTATAAACCAGAGCTTCCCTCAAAAAGGTTCATGGTTCCGAGAGGGAACGTGTCATCTCCGTGTGCGAAACGACATACGTACAATGGCTTCTCCCGCCTTAATTTTTTTACACAGCCAGATTAGACCAAATAGAAGTACCGTGCTAAATTTTGGAATTATTCCGGGTTCGTTTGGCCTTTTTTATACATTAATTGAGTTTCTGGGCATTTAATGTGCATAATTCAAATTTGAACTACAAGCACATGCTCTAGTGCACCAAAGTTGTTTGAAAAATGAAATGTGTGTCCTTGGGTGAATTTCTAGGTCCCATGCAAGAGATGGGAGTGAAATTCAAACATCTGGGCGTCGTGGCTCGGCCGGAAAGATTGAGAAACTTGGTTTTTAATTCCTGTAATTCCAAAACACGCCTGAAAATCATGAAACTTGACATGCTCTCATGACATGGCACCAACATGCTGTGGTAATTTTTCTGTCCGATTTGCGAAGGCACACACATTAACAATCAACAAAGTCATTTTGGAACAAGTGTTGTCACGTTACAAATCGGAAACACAAGTATTATTGAAACCATGGGCGTTCGACTTACCAATTACGTGCGGCCACGCGTCCCTTTTTTATTGGCTAGGAGATGCCGTGCAGGGTAGCTATTTGAGTACGGGAGGCGTGCGGTCAGACCCTTGCGTGTACTCATCGGGAGGAGAGCCCTTTGACCGCTACCCACTGCGCATCTCCCTCCCAACGTCTCCATTAATGGCGCCCGAGCACCTGTTCTATGGCGTGGCTATATGTCTCACTGGACTGAGATTTAAGAGAAAAATGAAAATCTGAAAAGAAAGTTTTGCACGGATCTTGATGTAAGATCCGATGGACCTATATAGCATCAACTGCGACTTATAGCAAGCATGATGAATATAAGGACGATGAAAGTGGATAATAATTGTCTTACATATTTAGAAACATAATTAAAAAAAGCCACATGCCGCAACACCTGAAATACACAAGGGCAAAAGAAGAAGGAAGACAACGATCTGGCTCGCTGATCTCTACTTTCTTTATGCATTGCTGCAGGCCGCAGGAACTAGTCTCCGCGGCGAGCGGCGACGAGCTCTTTCTTGTCCTCAAGATGCTGGTTGAGAGCATCCACGGATTCCTCCACCAGCCTTCTATGCTCGATGCACATCATGGCATTCTCGTCCATAAGTTTCTTGACGATCACTAGTGCAGAACCGGGATGTATCACCGGTTCATGAGGGCCTTTAGTGCCTGTTCTACAACCGGCACTAAAGGGTGGGGACTAAAGGTCCCCCCTTCACTAGCGCCGGGGGCGGGGAGCACTTTAGTACCGGTTGGTAACACCAACCGGTACTAAAATATTTGGGGGGGTTTTAGTTTTATTTTTTATTTTTCCTTTAAATTTTGTGTTTTCCATTTAATTCTTTTTTGTTTGCTGGTATTTTACGATACTACATATTGTACACGTTATGCATATATATAAATAGAATTTCTCGTAGAACCGACCACACACACACACACAGACACACACACACACACATATATATATATATACATATATATATATAATGTTTTAGAACCACCATTATTGACACATACACATGTTTATATATACACAATTTCTCCTACATGTTGCCTTGGTGCCTTCGGAGCATGATGACAATTGGGAGTGGTTCATGGGGGCGGTAGCGGGTAATAGTATTCTCCTTTGGGATCTATGACCTGATCGAGCAAAAATCCCGATATTTCCTCTTGAAGTGCTAGTAGGCGCTCCGTTGGTAGGAGCTTCTCCCGCACCTCTTTGAATGGTTAAGAAGGAGATCAATATGCATGTGTATTAGTTGTGTGACTAGATATCGATAATGATGTAAAAATTGTTAATAGTGTTCTGGCAAACGTACCATTCTTGTCTTTGAGATTTGCTCCTTTTGGATGCCATAATGCGAATGTTCTCGCAAACGTAGTATGCACACAGATCAGTCCCCGACGCCTGCTTCAGGGCCTTTACGAGAATGGAATATAATCTGATAATAATTAATCAAGCATGATAATTAATGAATGGTATTGAAACAAGAATTAAAGAGATGGTAAGCTAGCTAGTACTACTTAATTACTTACCTTGGGTCGATACCAAAATAGCTTTTGTCGCCATTTGCCTGGAGTCACCTTAATGAACTTTGCCCAAGCCCTGCCCGCCAGCAAATAAAATTAAGAAAGGGGTTATTAAATAGTTGATATCAGGAAATGATGAACTAAATAGGCCGAGATATAGTTAATAATGATTGAAATTACTTGTTGACTATCCCCTTCAAGATGGTGTAGTCACTTTCTTTTTTAAGTAGCGAGTCCAGTAATTCAACTTTTCCTTCTTCAACTTTAATGTCTAACAAGATCCAGTGGTAACTGCATGCGCACACGTTTGCATGTCTTAATTAAGCGGGCATGTGCATAACACTAATCAACTACTCTAAACCCTATACACTTAATTATTAACATCTAGCTAGCTAGTAAGCAAAAACAAAATTTGTAGTACAAGATAGTGTGACTCACCGAAAGTTGTAAGGAAGTAGTATATCTTCATTACTATTGAGGCGCTTCAAGAACTCTAGCATTTTATTCTCTACATCTTGTTTATAATATTCATATGTCCATGTCTTTTCATTAATGGTATTTGGGTCAATGAACCCAATGCCATAGCGTCCAACTTTTTTCATTTCATACATCTTCATCTTGCATAATACCACAAAAAGGAATATAGTGAGGATAATTACCAGTAATGATTGATCAATGAGCACTAAATCTAGCTTGAGACTTCAATTATAGAAAGAAATCACTTACAGACAATAGCAACTGACGAGAGATTTGTTGAGTGCATCTTGATTGAATAACTAAAATAGTTCTGACTACTCAACGCACAGAGCTAGCTTATGGAAGTAATGCTCTTCCTTGACCTTCACCATGAGGGACTCTCGATTGGAACTCTTGGTAATTTTCATGTACCAATCATGCAATTCATACATTCTCGTTGGGGCGTTCTTGACCTCCTCAGGCTCGACCAAAGGTTGGCCGCGGACATAGTTCCGTTTTATTTCCTCCTCTCTAAGCGGAGACGGCTCGATCTCGAGGAGTTGTCCAACAGTGATACCGAGCATTTCAACCTGCATTATATGCTCCTCGGTTATGACCAGATTGCCCAGCTGGGGAACAGTTTGCCCACATATATATAGGGCGGCGGTACCCCCATGTGTTGTTGGCACAACAAGAAGGGGGATCGACTGTGCCGCCTGTTCTCCCAGCTGGGGAATGGTTTTCCCACATTTTTTGCCAGCTGCTTGGCTCGAGCTCGACTCCTTCTGTAGTCGTGCTCGATGTGCCTTCCTGATTTGGCGCAGTCTGAGTCAACAGGCTTGGGAGCTGGTGGTCTAGCCATACGAATGAAGTGGTCAGTCTTTTCCTCAGGCACTTTCTCCCTTGGCGGCGGTGTCGGTTTCGGTCCAAAATGGGCGTCCACTTGGGCCTGCACTATGGCTGCGTTTTGCTCCTCAGTCATGTCGTATGGCCTCTGAGGAAGATGAGCGAGGCTTGGACCATATTTATATCGCTTGCCTTTGCATGTACCTCCTGTACTACCTCGACTCGTAGCGCTATGCACCATAGCTTCGGCGGCTCTCTTCTACGATGTCTGAGGCGGCGGAGAAGACTGACATGGCTGAGTTGGAGCAGGAGGAGTGGCCTGACGCTGTACCTGACTTGGAGGAGGAGGAGTGGCCTGACGCGTTGGTGGACTTGGAGGAGCGGGAGTCCGCTGAAGTGGTGGCGGACTTCGAGGAGGAGTCTGCTGACACTGTGCCGGACTTGAAGCAGGAGGAGTGGCCTAACGCTTTGCCGGACTTGGAGGAGGAGTGGCCTAACACTTTGTTAGACTTTGAGGAGGAGGAGTGTCCTGACGCGGTGGCAGACTTGGAGGAGCGGGAGTCTGCTGACGCGGTGGTGGACTTCGAGGAGGAGTGGGCTAACACGGTGTCGGTGGCCTTGGAAAGATGATGCAATCCTTTCTCCATAGGATGATACGATGTTTGGCTTCTCCCAGTGTGTACTCCTCGTCACCTCCAGGAATTTCAAGCTCTAGGCCCGAATATTGGTCCACCATTTCATCAACCTTGACACGAGCATAGCCGGCTAGAATCAGGTTGCAATGGAAGGTTGCATCAGGGGAATTTGTATAAGCAATGGTGTCCGCCACCTTCATGGATATGTTCTTCATTTTGAAGTGTACCTCACAGCTAGTGCTCTCCATGATGTCATCCACAGGGTATCTATTCAGCAGTGCGTCGCTTGGGGTGGAACCAACACTGCTTCTCGGCATGGATGGGACGGTGCTATCCAATGCTGGATCATCCGCTAGCTGTTGCCACTGTTGAGACCCCCTTTCCTGGCTAAGTGAGTCGATCTACTGCTGCTGCCACTGGAATATGAGTGCCAAGTCTGCGTGCGCTGATTCTAAGCCTTGAACGTGTTCTGCTTCCTGCTTCCTCTTCTCCTCCTCCAGCTTCCTCTTCTTCTCCTCCTCCATCTTCCTTCTTGCACGGCTTCTGTAGTCGGCGTTCCAGTCCAAAAAGCCCTCATACCATGGAACAACGCCCACTACTAGGAAAAGGCCTACTAATGGCGCAGCAGTTTTGCCTACTAATGGCGCATCACTGGTGCGCCATTAGTATCACGCCACTAGTATTTATTACTAATGGCGCACCACTGGTGCGCCATTAGTATCTGATATACTAATGGTGCACCACCCAGTGCACCATTAGTATATAACACCATGCGCCATTAGTATGCCTCCCAGGGCCATATTTAACCATGTGCTTTGGCACACTAATGGCGCACTGCGGATGGATGCGCCATTAGTATACTTGGCATACTAATGGCGCACTCTGTAGTGATGCGCCATTAGTATACTTGGCATACTAATGGCGCACTCTGTAGTGATGCGCCATTAGTATGAATATTAGGTTTTTTTTACTTTTCTGATTTTTGCACAGGTTACAAAATATATTATTTGACAGAATATAGACAGTAGCACACAACAACAGCAGATTCATCGAATACAATAGAAGATTAGTCTCCGAATACAATTCATCATATTAGTCTCCGAATTCAAAAGACCGAACAAAGATAAAACATTACAAGCCTCGAGACCGCGAGTATCGAGTTTGTCAGAAGTAATACTAATCCTAACAAGTCCTACTAATCATCATCATACAACTTCTACTCATTATTCATAACAATTCATACGATCATCATCTTGATAGTCATCGAACCAACCCTACTTAATTGTTCTTAGCACATGATCATCAGTATTAGGCAAGACCCAAATACCCTATTTAAGCTAAAATAGCATAAAACAATATAGACCCTGACTCTCCATTATGGAGAATGGAGACCATCCTGTCTCCAATTCTTGCGCTTCGCTTCCTTTTGCTTCCAAGAAGCTCCTTACGACTGTCCATACATTTTTTCCATCCTTTGATTTTCATGTCTCCACTTCTTTTAGAAATCTCGTATGGACAGTTGAGATTCGTAGGACGACCTGGTGTATGTTCAAAACATTAAGACTACCTTTCTGATACATCATATGAGGCACACAATTCTCTGGGAATATCTGTTGAAAAACACAGTAATAACTTCATAGTTAGCAATGATGTACTAATTATAGAAGTATGCAAAAGATGCACGGATGTCGTAATAGTAAAAATCTTACCAGGGTATCTCCATGGTAGTTACCGTAATTGAACACATGCACTAGTGGCACGTATTTACCATAATGTTGAGGAGTTTGATTGTGGATAATGTAATTCTCAATGTCAGTACAAAATCCGACTAGATGATTTTTCTCCTTGTAAGTTGTTAATTCGGAGCCATCGGTGTAGTGGGTTTTGTCTACCATCTCCCGCACATTCTTTGAACAATAAAAATAAGCTATCAATGGAAAGAAGCTGTCAACTATTTTGAAATAAACAATATAAATTAGCTAATAACTATGTTTGAGAAACTCAAATAGCGGTAGAACTGGAGGCGTATGAACAAGGACCCAAATGTCCATATTGTCTTGGTTGATGTCAGGATTACCATGATCCATGGTGATAAGCATACCCTCATCAAAACCATACATCTTGCAAAATGCTTCCCAATTTTTGCAACCAAAAAGGGTTACGCTCTCAGAATTATATAGATTTACTTCAAAGTCCACATCGTGATGAGTCCTTAGGTGAATTTTCTTTGTTTCAGAAATTTCATGGTCCTCAAAATCCATCCTCTCCAAGACATAGCGTCTTGCATGGCATGGGATAAGCTATACTCAAATTGTAAAAGATGAAAATTACACGTTGAAATAGTTGAAGTCATGCTTAATTATGAAAATAACACTTGTCGTCGTTGTGTAACGTTTCAACTTCGAAGGTCTCCTCGAGCTTAATGCTGAAGCGCCGATCATCGTCCAGGTGAGGCATGTCGCACAGACCTCGATCGTTGTGGCACCAGTCGGACTCCGCCGGGAGACTTTCGTCGTCCGATGATGACGATGACATATCCTACGTTCATAATTCAAAACTACATCATTTAGGGTTTGTCGACACCGAGGCATCCTAAAAGCTAAGCTTTTATCATTTAGGGTTTGTCGACGCTGAGGCACCCTAAAAGCCTAAGCTTTCATCATTTAGGTTCTTATCGACATCGAGGCACCCTAAAAGCCATGGTTTTATCATTTAGGGTTTGTTGACATCGAGGCACCCTAAAAGCCTAAGCTTTCATCATTTAGGTTTTGTCGACGCCGAGGCACCCTAAAAGCCTAAGCGTACATCATTTAGGTTCTCATCGACACCGAGGCACCCTATAGAAGCCAAGTTAAGTTTTCATCATTTAGGGTTTATCGATGCTGAGGCACCCTAGGTTGGGCCTAATCACTTGGCACTAATCACTTGGCTCTATTGCCACCTATGTTGGGTTTATCATCTAGGGTTTATCGATGCTAAGGAGAATTCTAAGTTGGGCCTAATCACTTGGCTCTATTGCCACCTATGGTTTAATGCAGCAAGAATGGCGGGGCAGTTGATCCTACTTAACTAAGTACTATGATACCCCGGCCCATGCATTAGTCGCAAGTACCCCATATGTCCTATTTTTAGCAAAGTCATGCTAAAATTCACGGAAAATTTCAGCATGACCTTTGCTGAAAATAGGACATATGGAGTACCCGAATTTTCCGGAACGGAAGTTAATCGACATTCCGGCAGACTCAAGGGCCTCTCGGGGTACCTGCAAATTCATCACGACACAATGGTCGAAGACAAAACCCAGCCATAGACCATATGGTCCTCTGCTTTCATATGGAAAAAAATCAGCTCAACTAATGTGAGCTTCCATTCCAGATATAATAGGTCACCAAACAAAAAATCATCCAGATATAATGGTACAGCAAAGAAACAACTTAATCCATGCCTCAGCTTATGAATAGTCATTACTTCAAATACAGAAGAAGGAACAATTTATTTGTGACATAGTTACAAATGATGACAGAATAAAGCAACACCCTGCACTAGCCTAAAAACAAGTGAAGTTTCACCCATATAAGAACAACTTTATAAGATCAGAGAAGTTGCTAAATTTTTTGTATCCTTCATATACACTGGAGTACAATGCTTTATAATGTTCCATCATCATTACAGAAAATTGACAATTGTCCATAACAATTAACTGAAATTTTTGCCTCATAGCTTGGGTGGGTTAAGTACTAGGAGACTTTGTAATGTGCAGTACAGGTGCAGTAACAGGCTTCTGAGTTAAGAAAACATTTCTGTTTGATTTTCAAACCACACACTTACTTTCAACTATAAACAAAACTGACTTGCTATTAACGAAACTCATGGTGGAAGTAACTACTAGCAGCATGTCATTATCATGGCAGTCCACTATATATTTTTATGACAAAATACATCATTATCAGGGCACATTATGGCCATTTTCTTACATGATGCTAACTGTACCTAACTGATTTTTTTGACAGTAGCTCAAGTTTTTGACAGTAGCTCCTAACTGCACCTAACTGAATTTTTTGACAGTAGCTCCTAACTGAATTTTCTGCTTAAAGGGAAGGCTGACTTAAGTGGCAAGATGATACAATTTGCGTAACATAACAATATATGCATCTTAATATAACACCATCTCCTAACAGAAATATATCCATATCTACTAGGGGGCAAAGTAGAACTGATATTCTTTTGCTGACCTCTAGTACAAGGTATAGAAGGGGAGGTAAGAGAAGAAATAGTGACATTTCTCTTAGCAGGAGACTTTTTCTCTCGTCTAGAAACAACAGTAAATTTCTCCTCCTCTTCCACTACAGTATCATGCCAACTTAGACACAGGGAGGCGACATTTCCATTCGAGTCATGAATATCTAAACAGTGTTCAGTTTTCTTACTAATTTGTTCCCTGGATAATTCCAATTCCTTGAGAACATGAATAAAATCAAAATTATCCAAAGGTATATCAACACCCATCATTGATGCTCTAAACATAATCTCCTTAGCTACTTAATTCCCCAACCCTAGCTACTTAATTCTCCAAACCCTTTTCTTGTCCAAAATTCTCCAACCCCTAACCCTAGAACACATCAGAAGGAAATCAAGAGGGGGAAGATGGGGAAGCGGCTCGGGTGCTCACTGGGGAGGTCGAGGGAGACTCGGGGTAGCCGGAGCTAGTCGAGGCGGCGCGAATTCGGCGTCGAGCGGTGGCGATGGTGGCCGAGGCGGAGGAAATCGGCGGGCGTCCGAGGGCGTCTGAGGAGGCACGGGGGCGGCGACGGAGACGGAGGCGCGGGGGCGGCGGTGACGTGGGGGCGGCGACGGAGACGGAGGCGCGGGGGCGGCGGCGGCGTGGGGGCGGCGACGGAGACTAAGGCGCGGGGGCGGCGGCGGCATGGGTCGGGGCAACGGGGGGAATTAGCTAGGGGGGCGAGGGAGAGGGAGGAAGGGGATCTGGCGAGAGGGAGGGAATTAGCTAGGGGGGAATCTTACTAATGGCGCACCCGCTGTCGGTGCGCCATTAGTAATCTTTTTTTACATAGCAATGGCGCACCAGGCAGAGGTGCGCCATTAGTAATCTTTATTTTATATATAGCAATGGCGCACCAGCTAGAGGTGCGCCATAAGTAATTTTTTTTGTTGCATGTAATAATTTTTTAGAAAATGAATATGAATATGAAGCAGTAACATATTTTTATAAAAACAGTAATAATTGTTGTTTAACAACAATTGTAGTCTACACTTTTTTATTATTATTTTTTAAAAAATGAAGAGGGGAGAGGAGGCGGAGCTCATCGGGGAGCGGGGGAGGGTGCGGGTGGTGCTCGTCGGCGATGGTGGAGCGGGGGAGGGTGCGGGGGGTGCTTGTCGGCGGTGGTGGAGCGGGGGAGGGTGCGGGGGGTCGTCGGCGGTGGTGGTGGAGCGGGGGAGGGTGCGGTGGGTCGTCGGTTTCAGTGGAGCTAGCGGGGGAGGGTGCGGGTGGGATCGAGATCGAGATGGAGGGGCAATCGAGATCGAGATGGAGGGGGATCGAGATCGAGTGTCCTCATTAATATTCAATATTTTATCATATTGAATATGAAAAAATATCATCAAATTTGAAAAAATATTCATGAATTCAAAAAGTGCCCATGAAATTTAAAAATATTCATGATATCAAAAAGTGCCCATGAAATACAACCGAGAAATGAAGACTATGATTTAAATACAGTCGATCTTAGCTAGCTATCTGTTCATAATCTTCTTGCCCTTCTTTTTCGCAAATGGAGTTCTTCTGTGGAACAGACGTCCTTTAGGTAGGGTGGTCCTGCTTCTTCTTGTGGTGTATGTTGCTACTTCATCGTCGTCGTCATGTTCGATCTTCGGGTCGCCGTACTTGTCGAAGTCTTGCTCATTGGCTACTCCATCCATTCCGATGATCTTCCTTTTGCCTCTCCTCACAACAACACGACTGGGCTTTGACGGGTCGGTAATGAAGAAGCATTTGTCCACTTGGGAAGCCAGTACCCATGGCTCATTTTTCGCGGTGACTTTTCCGCCCGCGGTCTTGGATTTGGCTTCGGGTATAACCATGGTGGTGAAATACCGGTCTTCTTTTAGGACGCTCTTGGCCCATCTGACACGGAACATCGGGACCTTCTCTCCAGCGTAGCTCAGCTCCCAGATCTCCTCGATCCTTCCGTAGTATCTGTCCTTGTCGTTACCGGTGTAGGATTCCATCGTTACCCTGGAGTTCTGATAACCATCGCTCTTCATGTCCTTGTCCTCGGTGTAGAATGTGTAGCCGTTGATATCGTACACCTCATAGGTCATCAGGTTGTGCTCGGCGCCCTGTGACAAGGCGAATATGAGTTGTTCTTCCGCGGAAGAATCCTCGTGTAAAGGGTACAACAGAAGCTTCTGCTTGAATTCGGATGTAACTTTTCGAGTAGATGATTTTTCATATAAAAAACTTTTTCATCCGAGTTCGTACGCAAAAGTTATGCCCATTTTACAAATTCTCGAGAGATTTCGCAAATAAAGTCGAAATTCATATTTGTAAATTTTCACAACAACTAGACCACATATCACATGGGAAACTTATTTTCTTTTATTTTTTTGACATTTCCATCATTTTTGTTTATTTTTTTTAAATTGAAAAGGCAGTCCACGGGGGGGGGGGGGTGCATTCGGTGGAAGTGGTGGCCAAGTTACTAATGGCGCACCGTGGGAGTGGTGCGCCATTACTAGTTCAACTAGTAATGCTGCACCACTCCAACGGTGCGCCATTAGTAGTTTTGAAAAAAATTAAAAAAAATTCACTAATGGCGCACCGTGGGAGTGGTGCGCCATTACTAGTTCAACTAGTAATGCTGCACCACTCCAACGGTGCGCCATTAGTAGTTTTGAAAAAAAAATTTAAAAAAAGTTTTTTTACTAATGGCACACCGTGGATGTGGTGCGCCATTAGTATTTGGACACTAATGGCGCACCAACACATGGTGCGCGATTAGTATATAGTAATGGCGCACCACATGTCTGGTGCGCCATTAGTGTTAATTCCATCTATAGCCCTTTTCCTAGTAGTGGCCCTTCCCTCATGTTCTTCCCGGGTGTTCAGGATTTCACAAGGCGCGCGTAAGCTCGTCGTTCTCTCTGTTGCGCGTGAACACCCCCATTCAAGCATCTTCTATTGCTTGAAGTAACTTATCTTCGTCTCCTTTTAGACTTGCCTTCTTCGAAACCAGGCATGTCCTCGGGTCCAACGCCCCCCATGCGCATAGAACCAAGTTCTGCACCTAGGGGGCCAGCTCCTAGTAACTGGATCGACCCCTGCATCCAGCATCTCTTGCTCAGACATATCCCACTGAAGCATTGCCACCATGTAGCCACCTGGCCCCAGCCTATGGAACTATGTCTTTTTTGCGGCATTGGCCTTGTTTTTTCTCGACTGATCCTTAGATAATTCTGATTCATTGAATTATATGAAAGCAGGCCAGTGTTCTCTTTGCTTCTCCAGTGTTCCCTTGAATTCTAGAGTCTTCCATCCTCCTTCGACGTAGTTGGCCCATACAGTTTTCTTGTGGGTGTTGAATGCAATTGACATCGTCCTAAGAGCAGCGTCCTTGACTTTCTGCACATCTGCATCAGTGAAATGATCTGGTAGGGTGAAATGTTCCATGACAGATTCCCAAAGCATTTTTTTGCTCTGTCGTCGACCCAAGTAACATCTGGATGTTTATTTTTTTTGGCTTTTTCCTTTCTTGAATGTAGATCGGGAGTTGGTCCTTCACAAGAACTATGCACTGATGAATGAACTAGTTCCCAATGTTCTTAGGTGTGATTGGTTCGCCATTAGGTTTGATGGCATCGATGTTTTACTTTACACCGTCCTTCAACTTTTTGCCCGGGCCTCGCTTTGTCCTGCTGTCTGTAGAAGCAGATTTGCTCGTGCTGGAGGGCTGAAAGAAGAAAGAGTGATTCATTAATATATCTTCAAATCAAAAAATATGTGATGATCACTAGATGCATGCTTATATAAATATACCTCGCCGGTCTTTGTTATTTCAAGATCAACATTGTCTGCGTCATCATAATCATAATCATAGTTCATGACGTCATCAATTCGGTCGTTGAGATCGAATATCTTATCATCACCCTCTCCGGTATTGTTCAGATATTCGGAGCCGTCATAATCTTCATTCTAATCATCTGGCCCGCGAGGGCTGCATATGATCTCGAACATGGCCTCTTCTCCCTGTCTGTCGGTATTGTCCGCCATAGCTTTTATTTAACTCATTCAGAAGAAATATAAAACAATTTAGTATTCAAATTACAATGCATGGATGCAATCAATAAGGAAAAACTGAATCATAGTACATAATGTGCATCGTCTTGAATAATATATAATCTCGAATACATCATCTTGAATAATATATAATATCGAATACATCAACTCTAATAATTTATATAATCGCGAATACATCGTCTCGAATATTATATATCGAATACATCACTAGCTAGCTAGCTAATAAAGATCGAATACTACAGAAGAATCTAGGCCACTCGCGGTTCCTGAGGCGCGGGCGGTGGACACCCAAAGAGAAGGAACCATCACAGGATCATATCTCTGGTCATCTGCCCAAAGAACCTGCCAGGTATTGAAGAACCTGACGTCCATAGCAGCCATGTAGCAACGGACGTGCTCGTCCTCCTCCCTGACACGGTGACGCACCACCTCCAGCGGGGCCGGCTTCCTCTGCGCCGAATGTGGCCCACGCGAACGCCACCAAACGAGATCAGGGTCGACGATGGGACCCGGGGCCAGGTTCCTCACCAAGCGGCGCGCCCCTGAAGGCAGCACCTCCCAGCCCGGCGGAGCCCAGTCCCGGACATTGGTCCTCTGAAGCAGGACGTCATGGAGAACGGGTCGACAACGAGGATGCGGGCCGGGCATCGTCGAAAACAAATACTATATGCAAATGTAACATTTTTTAAATTATTGGATTGCGTCTTATATTCAAATTCTAAATTTCTATAACTAAAATTATAAGAAACTAAAAAAAATCGATCATCGTCTAACAATTTGAAATTAATCTAATTCATCTAGCTAGAACTAACATTTCTAAAATTTCTAAAATTTCTATATACTAAAATTTCTAACATTTCTATATACTATATGACATTAATCTAATCTAATTAATTAATTCATCTAAAACTTTGTATGAAAAACAGAAAAAACTAAAAACTAAAAACAGAAAAATTGTGTGTGTGTGTGCACGCGCGTAGTGTGTGTGCGTGTGTGCGCGCGCGGCCGGCGGCGGCGGCGTAGTGGATTGGAGGAAGGAGAGGCCGGGGGAGGGGCTCACAGCACGCGCAGGTGAGGTCGAGGTGACGACGACGCGGGACGGGGCGGCGGCGCGACGGGGACGCGGACGGCGACGCACGACGACGGGGACGCGGATGGCGACGACGACGGCGACGGCAACGGCAATGGGGACATCGACGGCGCGGGACGAGGCGGCGACGCGACGGCGACGGCACGGGACGACGCGACGGGGGCGGCGATGGCGAGGCCGCGCGGTGGCAGAGAGAAGTGGGAGATGAGAAAGTGAAATTTTTGAAGTATTTTCTTATATGGGAGGCACCTTTAGTACCGGTTGGAGCCACCAACTGGTACTAAAGGCCTGTTTTGGCCAGGCGAAGCGGCGGGAAGGGCTGGCCTTTAGTACCGGGTGGTGGCTCCAACCGGTACTAAAGACCCCCCCCCTTTAGTACCGGTTGGAGCCACGACCCGGTACTAAAGTGGGTGCGCTGCCAGGTGAGTGGCGCAAAGTTTAGTCCCACCTAGCCTAGCGAAGGGCAACCGCACTGGTTTATAAACCCAGCTGTGGCTGCTCTTTCGAGCTCCTCTCCAAAGCAGGCTTTCTGGGCCTACCTGTTATGTGCTGCCCTGTGGGCCAACAGGGCCTTGCGGGCCTGCATCCTAGCCCAACAACAGGTTGGGTTTGTAGTCGTATGCAGGCCGCTGTGGCCCAGTAGGCGGGCTTTTTTTCTTTTTTTTCTTTCTTTATTTATTTTATTTTATTTATTTCTGAGTTGTTTTTTGCTGTTTTTAGAGTTTCTTTGTGAATATTTTTTCTTTAGGTACAAACAATTACAAACTTTCTGTTAGTGCCGGTAGTTTTGAGTGATTCTTTTTTCTTATCTTTAATATTAGTGTGTTTTATCATTATATTCAATTTGGTAAATCTTAGTTTTTTTTAAAATGAAATGCCTTTGTAATAGATGAGTTTTCATCCGAAACTCTGATACTTCGAAAGACTTTGTCCAATTTGTATACGAACTGCATCCAGTTTTTGCCGTTACCCTCTCTACTTTTTTGCACATGCTATGTGGGTGAAATGATGATACCATGCCAACCTTCAACCTTTTCGGAGTTCATTTGAACTGTTTTTCAATTTCAGGGTCTTTTAGCTGAAAAAAATCAGTAATTGCATGAAAAAATGTGTTTGCAAATAAAATTTCTTCGCGTTTCAAATGCAAAACACATAACTGCCCTAACTATTACAGAGATTCCCTCCTGGGTGTGAAACACAGAGGAAAGTGATGATAGTGAAGCCGATCACATCCCAGATCTTTGGGTGTGAAAAGTTTTCTTCGCGTGTGTCCCTTTGCGCCGTAACCATGGGAAATCTTCATCATTTAATGGATGCTAGGGTCAATATTCACTGTGAATGGAGCAATTTCATCAAACTTTTCATAATATTCCGACAAGTCTCTCTTGTCATCCACTCCCATGATGTTTCTCTTCACAAAAAGAACTATGTGGCGCTTTGGCTCATCGTATGATGCATTCGCTTCCTTATCTTTTCTTTTTCTGGGCTTGGTAGACATGTCCTTCACATAGAAAACCTGTGCCACATCATTGGCTAGGACGAATGGTTCATCTTCATACGAAAGATTGTTGAGATCCACTATTGTCATTCCATATTGCGGGTCTTCCGTTACCTTGCTTCGTGTCATATTTACCCATTTGCACCGAAACAAAGGGACCTTCAAACCACGTCCATAGTTAAGTTCCCATATGTCCTCTATGAAACCATAATGTGTTTCCTTTCCCATCTTGGTTGCTGCATCAAAGCGGCACTACTAGGAAAATGGATATAGATGATATGGACATTAATGGGGCACCGTGTATGTGGTGCGCCACTACTATATAGAAGTGGCGCACCAGATACAGGTGCGCCATTAGTAATATATTACTAATGGCGCACCTGGTGTGTGGTGCGCCATTAGTAGTTTTGAAAAAAAATAAAAAAATTGTTAGTAATGGCGCACCATGGGATAGTGCGCCATTACTAGTTGACATAGTAATGGCGCATCACACCCACCGTGCGCCATTAGTAGTTTTGAAAAAAAATAAAAAATTGTTAGTAATGGCGCACCAGTGGACTGTGCGCCATTACTAACAATTTTTTTCCGAAACTACTAATGGCGCACCACACATCAGGTGCGCCATTAGTAACCCTAGTGTTAAATGCCCCCCCCCCCCCCCCGGCCCCCCCCTGAGGGAATTTTAATCCTAGGCCATATCCTAGTAATCCTTCTAATAATTATGGTAATTCCTACAACAACTCTATGGAAATTATAATAAGATGCCCTCTGAATTTGAGAATAGTGTTAAAGAGTTTATGAATTCACAAAAGAATTTTAATGCTTTGCTTGAGGAGAAATTGCTTAAAGTTGATGATTTGGCTAGAAACGTTGATAGAATTTCTCTTGAGGTTGATTCTTTAAAGCTTAGATCTATTCCTCCTAAGCATGATATCAATGAGTCTCTCAAAGCCATGAGAATTTCCATTGATGAGTGCAAGGAAAGAACCGCTAGGATGCGTGCTTCCAAAGATGCCTTTATTAAAGCGTGTTCTTCTAATTCCTATGAAAATCAAGATGAAGATCTAAAAGTTATTGATGTGTCTCCTATTAAATCTTTGTTTTGCAATATGAATCTTGATGAAACTGAATATGATCTTCCTTTACCTAGAAGGCGTTCTAAAAATTCGGAGTATTTAGATCTTAATGATGAAATTGATGAAAGTGGGATTGAAAGAAATAAAAATCTAGATGTTGCTAAACCCACTATATTGGATTTCAAGGAATTTAATTATGAAAGTTGCTCTTTAATTGATTGTATTTCCTTGTTGCAATCCGTGCTAAATTCTCCACATGCTTATAGTCAAAATAAAGCCTTCACCGAACATATTGTTGATGCCTTGAGGCAATCTTATGAAGAAAAACTTGAGTTGAAAGTTTCTATCCCTAGAAAAATCTATGATGAGTGGGAACCAACTATTAAAATTAAAATTAAAGATCATGAGTTTTATGCTTTGTGTGATTTGGGTGCTAGTGTCTCTACTATTCCCAAGACTTTGTGTGATTTACTAGATTTCCGTAATTTTGATGATTGCTCTCTAAACTTGCATCTTGCGGATTCCACTCTAAGAAACCTATGGGAAGGATTAATGATGTTCTTATTATTGCAAATAGGAATTATGTGCCCATAGATTTCATTGTTCTTGATATAGATTGCAATCCTTCTTGCCCTATTATTCTTGGTAGACCTTTCCTTAGAACGGGTGGTGCGATTATTGATATGAAGGAAGGGAATATTAGACTTCAATTTCCATTAAAAAAGGGCATGGAACACTTTCCAAGAAAGAAAGTAAAATTTCCATATGAAACTATCATGAGAGCCACTTATGGGTTGCCCACCAAAGATGGCAATACCTAGATCTATCCTCGCTTTTATGCCTAGCTAGGGGCGTGAAACGATAGCGCTTGTTGGGAGGCAACCAATTTTATTTTTATTCCTTGCTTTTTGCTCCTGTTTAGTAATAAATAATTATTTAGCCTCTGTTTTGGTTGTGTTTTTTGTGTTTAATTAGTTGTGCCAAGTAGAACCGTTGGGAAGACTTGGGGAAAGTCTTGTTGAACTTGCTGTAAAAAACAGAAACTTTAGCGCTCACGAGAACTGCTGTTTTTATTTGAAGAGTATATTTAGTTAATTATTTTTGCAGATGATTAATAGATAAATTCCTCACGTCCAGAAATTTATTTTAGAATTTTTGGGGTTCCAGATCTTGCGCTAGCTACAGATTACTACAGACTGTTCTGTTTTTGACAGATTCGTTTTTCGTGTGTTGTTTGCTTATTTTGATGAACCTATGGCTAGTAAAATAGTTTAAATCCATAGAGAAGTTGGAATACAGTAGGTTTAACACCAATATAAATAAAGAATGAGTTCATTACAGTACCTTGAAGTGGTCTTTTGTTTTCTTTCGCTAACGGAGCTCACGAGTTTTCTATTTTGAGTTTTGTGTTGTGAAGTTTTCAAGTTTTGGGTGAATTCTTTTGATGGATCATGGAACAAGGAGTGGCAAGAGCCTAAGCTTGGGGATGCCCATGGCACCCCCAAGATAATCCAAGGACACCAAAAAGTCAAAGCTTGGGGATGCCCCGGAAGGCATCCCCTCTTTCGTCCACTTCCATCGGTAATTTACTTGGAGCTATATTTTTATTCACCAACATGATATGTGTTTTGCTTGGAGCATCTTGTATTATTTGTGTCTTTGTGTCTTAGTATGCCACAATCATCCTTGCTGTACACACCTTTTGATAGAGCCATACATGAATTAAAATTTGATAGAATACTCTATGTGCTTCACTTATATCTTTTGAGCGTAGTAGTTTTGCTCTATGTGCTTCACTTATATCTTTTGAGCTAAGTAATTTTGCTCTATGTGCTTCACTTATATCTTTTGAGCATTATAATTTTGCTCTGTGTGCTTCACTTAGATCTTTTAGAGCACGGTGGTGGATTTGTTTTAAAGAAACTATTGATCTCTCATGCTTTACTTAAATTATTTTGAGAGTCTATTAATAGCATGGTAATTTGCTTAATAATAATATGCTTGGTATTCAAGATTTGTGAAACTTTCTTTTGAGTGTGTTGAATACTAAGAAAAGATTGAAGCATGATAATTGTTTTGAGATATGGAGGTGATAATATTAAAGTCATGCTAGTTGAGTAGTTATGAATTTAAATAATACTTGTGTTAGAGTTTGTGATTCCCGTAGCATGCACGTATGGTGAACCGTTATGTAACGAAATCGGAGCGTGATTTGTTTATTGATTGTCTTCCTTATGAGTGGCGGTCGGGGACGAGCGATGGTCTTTTCCTACCAATCTGTCCCCCTAGGAGCATGCGTGTAATACTTTGCTTTGATAACTTCTAGATTTTTGCAATAAGTATATAAGTTCTTTATGACTAATGTTGAGTCCATGGATTATACGCACTCTCACCCTTCCACCTTTGCTAGCCTCTCTAATACCGCGCACCTTTCGCCGGTATCATACACCTACCATATACCTTCCTCAAAACAGCCACCATACCTACCTATTATGGCATTTCCATAGCCATTCCGAGATATATTGCCATGCAACTTTCCACCATCTAGTTCATCATGACACATTCACATTGTCATATTGCTTAGCATGATCATGTAGTTGACATAGTATTTGTGGCAAAGCCACCGTTCATAATTTCTTCATACTTGTCACTCTTGATTCATTGCATATCCCGGTACACCGCCGGAGGCATCCATATAGAGTCATACTTTGTTTTAGAATCGAGTTGTAATCATTGAGTTGTAAATAAATAAAAGTGTGATGATCATCATTCAATAGAGCATTGTCCTAATAAAAAAAGAGAAAGTCCAAAGAAAAAAAAGAAGGCCCAAAAAAAGAAAATAAATAAAAAGGGGCAATGCTACTATCTTTTTTTCCACACTTGTGCTTCAAAGTAGCACCATGATATAGCGAAGTCTCATATATTGTGCTTCAAAGTAGCACCATGTTCTTCATATAGAGAGTCTCATATGTTGTCACTTTCATATACTAGTGGGAATTTTAACCATTATAGAACTTGGCTTGTATATTCCAATGATGGGCTTCGGCGGAGCTCCGGAAAAGGCCCCAAGATGGGATCTTGTGGATACAAAAAGTTACGGCGGTGGAATTAGGGTTTTGACTCCGTATCTGGTAGTTTGGGGTACGTAGGTATATATAGGAGGAAGGACTACGTCGGTGGAGCAATGTGGGCCCCATGAGGGTGGAGGGCGCGCCTGGGGGGGGGGGTAGGCGCACCCCCTACCTCGTGCCTTCCTGGTTGATGTCTTGACGTAGGGTCCAATTCCTCTGGATCATGTTCCCGAAGGTTTCATTCCGTTTGGACTCCTTTTGATATTCTTTTTCTGTGAAACTCTGAAATAGGCAAAAAAACAGCGATTCTGGGCTGGGCCTTCGGTTAATAGGTTAGTCCCAAAAATAATATAAAAGTGTATAATAAAGCCTAATAATGTCCAAAACATGATATAATAAAGCATGGAACAATAAAAAATTATAGATACGTTAGAGACATATCAGCTAGTTGACGGGAGATTAATATAATAGAGAATCAGGCCCGGGGGCCATAGGTTTCACTAGTGGCTTCTCTCAAGATAGCAAATTTTATGGTGGGTGAACAAATTACTGTCGAGCAATTGATAGAAAAGCGCATAGTTATGATAATATCTAGGCATGATCATGTATATAGGCATCAGGTCCGCGACAAGAAGACCGAAATGATTCTGCATATACTACTATTACTCCACACATCGATGGCTATCCAGAATGCATCTAGAGTATTAAGTTCATCAGAACATAGTAACGCATTAGGCAAGATGACATGATGTAGAGGGATAAACTCAAGCAATATGATATAAACCCCATCCTTTTATCATCGATGGCAACAATACAATACGTGCCTTGCTGCCCCTGCTCTCACTGGGAAAGTACACCGCAAGATTGAACCCAAAGCTAAGCACTTCTCCCATTGCAAGAAAGATCAATCTAGTGGGCCAAACCAAACTGATAATTCGAAGAGACTTGCAAAGATATTTAAATCATGCATAAAAGATTTCAGAGAAGAATCAAATATTGTTCATAGATAATATTGATCATAAACCCACAATTCATCGGATCTCGACAAATACATCGCAAAAAGAATTACATCGAATAGATCTCCAAGAGAATCGAGGAGAACTTTGTATTCAGATCCAGAGAGAGAAGAAGCCATCTAGCTAATAACTATGGACCCGAAGGTCTGTGGTAAACTACTCACACATCATCGGAGAGGATATGGTGTTGATGTAGAAGCCCTCCATGATCGATTCCCCCTCCGGCGGAGCGCCAAAAAAGGCCCCAAGATGGAATATCACGGGTACAGAAGGTTGCAGCGGTGGAAATAGGGTTTCGTGGTGCTCTAGGATGTTTTCGGGGTATATGGGTATATATAGGAGGAAGAAGTACGTCGGTGGAGCTACGAAGGGCCCACGAGGGTGGGGGCGCGCCTACCCCCCTCCCCCCCCCGGGCGCGCCTCCCTGCCTCGTGGCCTCCTCTCTTCTTTCTTGACGTCCACTCCAAGTCCCTTGGATCATGTTTGTTCCAAAAATAACTCTCCCGAAGGTTTCATTCCGTTTGGATTCCGTTTAATATTCCTTTTCTGCGAAACACTGAAATAGGAAAAAAAAAGCAATTTGCACTGGGCCTTTGGTTAGTAGGTTAGTCCCAAAAATAATATAAAATTGTAAATTAAAGCCCATTAAACATCCAAAACAAATAATATAATAGCATGGAACAATCAAAAATTATAGATACGTTGGAGACGTATCAAGCATCCCCAAGCTTAATTCCTGCTCGTCCCCGAGTAGGTAAATGATAAAAACAGAACTTTTGATGTGGAATGCTACCTAGCATAATTCTTAATGTAATTTTCTTTATTGTGGCATGAATGTTCAGATCCGAAAGATTCAAGAAAAAAGTTTAATATTGACATAAAAATAATAATAGTTCAAGCATACTAGCAAAGCAATCACGTCTTCTCAAAATAACATGGCCACAGAAAGTTATCCCTACAAAATCGTATAGTCTGGCTATGCTCCATCTTCACCACACAAAATTTTTAAATCATGCACAAGCCCGATGACAAGCCAAGCAATTGTTTCATACTTTTGATGTTCTCAAACTTTTTCAATCTTCACGCTATACATGAGCATGAGCCATGGACATAGCACTATAGGTGGAATAGAATGGTGGTTGTGGAGAAGACAAAAAGGAGAAGATAGTCTCGCATCAACTAGGCGTATCAACGGGCTATGGACATTCCCATCAATAGATATCAATGTGAGTGAGTAGGGATTGCCATGCAACGGATGCACTAGAGCTATAAGTGTATGAAAACTCAACAAAAAGAACTAAGTGGGTGTGCATCCAACCTGCTTGCTCACGAAGACCTAGGGCATTTTGAGGAAGCCCGTCATTGGAATATATAAGCCAAGTTCTATAATGTAAAATTCCCACTAGTATATGAAAGTGACAACATAGGAGACTCTCTATCATGAAGATCAAGGTGCTACTTTGAAGCACAAGTGTGGTAAAGGCATAGTAGCATTGTCCCTTCTATCTTTTTCTCTCGTTTTTTTGGGCCTTCTCCTTTTTATGGCCTTTTTTAATTCTTTTTTTCATCCGGAGTCTCATCCCGACTTGTGGGGGAGTCATAGTCTCCATCAACCTTTCCTCACATGGGATAATGCTCTAATAATGATGATCATCACACTTTTATTTACTTACATCTCAATTACAACTCGATACTTAGAACACAATATGACTCTATATGAATACCTCCGGCGGTGTACCGGGATGTGCATTGACTCATGAGTGACATGTATGAAAGAATTATAAAGGTGGCTTTGCCACAAATACGATGTCAACTACATGATCATGCAAAGCAATATGACATGATGAAGCGTGTCATAACAAACGGAACGGTCGTAAGTTGCATGGCAATATATCTCGGAATGGCTATGGAAATGCCATAATAGGTAGGTATGGTGGCTGTTTTGAGAAAGGTATATGGTGGGTTTATGGTACCGGCGAAAGTTGCGCGGCACTAGAGAGGCTAGCAATGATGGAAGGGTGACAATGCGTATAATCCATGGACTCAACATTAGTCATAAAGAACTCACATAGTTATTGCAAAAATCTATTAGTTATCGAAACAAAGTACTAAGCACATGCTCCTAGGGGGATAGATTGGTAGGAAAAGACCATCGCTCGTCCCCGACCGCCACTCATAAGGAAGACAATTGATAAATAAATCATGCTCTGACTTCTTCACATAAGGATTCACCATACGTCCATGCTACGGGAATCACAAACTTTAGAACAAGTATTTCTCAAATTCACAACTACTCAACTAGCATGACTCTAATATCACCATCTTCATATCTCAAAACAATCATCAAGTATCAAACTTCTCATAGTATTCAACGCACTTTTTATGATAGTTTTTATTATACCCATCTTGGATGCCTATTATATTAGGACTAATCTTATATCCAAAGCAAATTACCATGCTGTTCTAAAGGACTCTCAAAATTATATAATTGAAGCATGAGAGATCAATAATTTCTATAAAATAAAACCACCATCGTGCTCTTTAGGGTATAAGTGAAGCACTAGAGCAAAATTTTGTAGCTCAAAAGATATAAGTGAAGCACATAGAGTATTCTAATAAATTCTGATTCATGTGTGTCTCTCCAAAAGTTTTGTACAGCAAGGATGATTGTGGTAAACTAAAAAGCAAAGACTCAAATCATACAAGATGCTCCAAGCAAAACACATGTCATGTGGTGAATAAAAATATAGCCTCAAGTAAAGTTACCGATAGACGAAGATGAAAGAGGGGATGCCTTCCGGGGCATCCCCAAGCTTAGGCTATTGGTTGTAGTTGAATTTTACCTTCAGGTGCCTTGGGCATCCCCAAGCTTAGGCTCTTGCCACTCCTTATTCCAAAATCCATCAAATCTTCACCCAAAACTTGAAAACTTCACAACACAAAACTCAAAAAAAAATCTCATGAGCTCCGTTAGTATAAGAAAACAAACCACCACTTCAAGGTCCTATAATGAACTCATTATTTATTTATATTAGCGTTAAACCTACTGTTTTGTAACTTCTCTATGGATCATACCCCCTGATATTAGCCATAGATTCATCAAAATAAGCAAACAACACACGAAAAACAGAATCTGACAAAAATAGAACAGTCTGTAGTAATCTGTAGGTTTAGAATACTTATGTAACCCCAAAAATTCTGAAATAAATTGGTGGACGTGAGGAATTTGTCTATTAATTATTTTCATAAAGAATGAACCTAATCTCACTCTCCAGTAAAAAATGGCAGCAAATCTCGTGAGCGCTAAAGTTTCTGTTTTTTACAGCAAGATCGCAAAAAGTTCCCCCAAGTCTTCCCAAAGGATCTACTTGGCACAAACAATAATTAAAATCATAAAACCACATCTAAACAGAAGCTAGATGAATTATTATTACTATACATAACCAAAAAGCAAGAAACAAAAATAAAATTGGGTTGCTCCCAACAAGCGCTATTGTTTAACGCCCCTAGCTAGGCACTGATAATTTCAATGATGCTCACATGAAAGACAAGAATGAAGAACAAAAGAGAGCATCATAAAACACGTGACAAACACATATAATTCTAACATACTTCCTATGCATAGGCATCCTATAGGCAAACATATCATAGCAAGCAAAAACTAGCATATGCAAGGAAGCAGAAAGAAACAATAGCAATCTCAACATAACGAGAGGTAATTTAGTAACATGAAAATTTCCACAATCATATTTTCCTCTCTCATAATAATTACATGTGGGATCATAAGCAAATTCAACAAAATAGCTATCACATAAAATATTTTCAACACGATCCACATGCATGCAAAGTTGACACTCTTCCAAAATAGTGGGATTAACGTAAACTAAAGTCATGACCTCTCCAAACCCACTTTTATCAAAAATTGCATAAGATTGAACATTCTCTAAATACGTGGGATCTAAATTTGACACTTTTCAAACCCCACTTTCATTATTATCAATCTTATATTCATCATGGGGCTTAAATAAATTTTCAAGATCATAAGAAGAATCACCCCAATCATGATCATTGCAACAAGTAGTTGACATAGCAAAACTAGCATCCCCAAGCTTAGGGTTTTGCATATTATTAGCACAATTGACATTCATGGAATTTATAATAACATCATTGTAATCATGCTTTTTATTCAAATATCTATTGTGAATCACTTTATAAAGCACTTCATCACAATTTTCAGATTCACGGATTTCAAGAAAAACTCCATAACGATAATCTAGTGCAATCAAATCACTAGAAATTGGTTCATCATAATTGGAACTATTAAAAAGATTAGCAAGAGGATGAGGATCCATAACAATAGATATTTAGCAAGAGAAGATGCAAGCTAATAGAAGGCACATGGTAACACGAGCAAACAGAAGGACGAACGGAAGAGGACGAATAAAACGACAAACGTGAAGTGGGGGAGAGAAAAAAGAGAGGCAAATGGCAAATAATGTAATATGAGGGATAAGAGTTTGTGATGGGTACTTACTATGTCTTGACTTGAGCGTAGATCTCCTCGGCAACGGCGCCAGAAATCCTTCTTGCTACCTCTTGAGCTTGCGTTGGTTTTCCCTTGAAGAGGAAAGGGTGATGCAGCATAATAGCATAAGTATTTCCCTCAGTTTCTGAGAACCAAGGTATCAATCGAGTAGGAGACTACACGCAAGTCCCTCGTACCTGCACAAACAAACAAGAACCTCGCAACCAACGCGATAAAGGGGTTGTCAATCCCTTCACGGTCACTTACAAAAGTGAGATCTAATAAAGATAATAAGATAAATATTTTTGGTATTTTTTTGTATAGATTAGAAAGTAAAGATTACAAAATAAACGGCGACAGAAATAGCTTGTTGACAGGAGAATAATATAATGGAAGATAGACCCGGGGCCATAGGTTACACTAGTGGCTTCTCTCAAGATAGCAAATTCTACGGTGGGTGAACAAATTACTATCGAGCAATTGATAGAAAAGCGCATAGTTATGATAATATCTAGGCATGATCATGTATATAGGCATCACGTCCGCGACAAGCAGACCGAAATGATTCTGCATCTACTACTATTACTCCACACATCGATGGCTATCCAGAATGCATCTAGAGTATTAAGTTCATAAGAACATAGTAACGCATTAGGCAAGATGACATGATGTAGAGGTATAAACTCAAGAAATATGATATAAACACCATCTTTTTATCCTCGATGGCAACAATACAATACGTGCCTTGCTGCCCATGCTGTCACTGGGAAAGGACACCGCAAGATTGAACCCAAAGCTAAGCACTTCTCCCATTGCAAGAAAGATCAATCTAGTAGGCCAAACCAAAATGATAATTCAAAGAGACTTGCAAAGATATTTAAATCATGCATAAAAGATTTAAGAGAAGAATCAAATATTGTTCATTGGATCTCGACAAATACATCGCAAAAAGAATTACATCGAATAGATCTCCAAGAGAATCGAGGAGAACTTTGTATTCAGATCCAGAGAGAGAGAACAAGCCATCTAGCTAATAACTATGGACCCGAAGGTCTGTGGTAAACTACTCACATATCATCAGAGAGGCTATGGTGTTGATGTAGAAGCCCTCCGTGATCGATTGCCCCTCTGGCGGAGCACCGGAAAAAGCCCCAAGATGGGATCTCACAGGTATAGAAAGTTGCGGCAGTGGAAATAGGGTTTCGTGGTGCTCCTACATGTTTTCGGGGTATATGGGTATATATAGGAGGAAGAAGTACGTTGGTGGAGCTGCGAGGGGCCCACAAGGCCGGGGGCGCGCCTACCCCCTGGGCGCGCCTCCATGCCTCGTGGCCTCCTCGCTTCTTTCTTGACGTCCACTCCAAGTCCCCTGGATCACATTGTTCCAAAAATAACTCTCCTGAAGGTTTCATTCCGTTTGGATTCCGTTTGATGTTCCTTTTCTGTGAAACACTGAAATAGGAAAAAAACATCAATTTGCACTGGGCCATTGGTTAGTAGGTTAGTCCCAAAATAATATTAAAAGGTAAATTAAAGCCAATTAAACATCCAAAACAGATAATATAATACCATGGAACAATAAAAAATTATAGATACGTTGGAGACGTATCAATGCGCTACAAAGGCGGCGACGGTGCTGATGCATGCTGAGAGGCGGAAGGCTACGCGAGAGGATGTACCTGAGGAGTCGGCCTATGAGACACGTCGATAATGAAGGACACGCGCAGAGGCGCTATGTAGGTCGGGGCACTCGTCGGAGCCGAGTCCCGATGGCGGCGAGCTCGGGCGAACATGGCGATCGGCGACAGAGCATGCAAACAAGGGGGAATAGGAATAGGGTGAAGTGCAAGCTCACCACGATCACGATGGTGCGATCGGCTTGGCGAGAGGAGGTCAGAGACGGCGGCGGTGATCGAACACGTGCGGTGGCCAGAGATGAAGATGAAGATGGACTTGATGCTACGACGGGTTTCGGCTCCACGTAGTCGATGTCATGGACGTAGGCAATGACGAGGAAGAAGAAGGACACGGCAGGCGGGGCCGAGGTCGACGGAGGGCCTGCCGGCGACGAGGTCGTGCTCCCAGATGTGCTCGGGCACGGCGAAGAACGATGGATCTGGTGGCTTAGGTGGCCTGGTGGCGGCAGGGAGAGGGAGAAGGAACCCTAGAGGGTAGGTAGGGCAAGGAGGGCGAGCTTATACGGGTCCAGGATGACGGCACGGAGCAGCGTTGCGCTCGTTCTCGCGGTCCCCATGGCGAGAACGGGAGGAGAGGGAAAAGGTGGGTGTGGAGGAACAGGGAGGCGCTGACTAGCGGGGCCTGTCAGGCCACATGGCGATGGGCTAGCGGGGGTTCGAGCGCGCATGGGTCCGAGAAGGAAGGGAGGAGGAGGCCGAGCGGGCGGGCATGCACGTTGATGGGCTTCGGGGCTGCGCTAGCTGGGCCGGCCTGGAGGCCGAGGCCCAGGTAGGCTGTTGCTGCTGCTCTCTTCTCCTTTTTCTTTTTCTTCAGACAGAAACACAAAAGGAAAAATGTAGGGGAAGTGGAGGGGAGCTTTAGAAATATTACAATATTCCCATGAACCTAGATTTATGCTCTATTTAATAAAATTGGTTTGGGCATTTTAAAGGTAGAAAATAAAACAAGTTTGAATTGAGTTCAAACTTGGGTCATTTTTGAACCTAACCAAAACAATTTCAGATAAGGTTAAAACTTGCAGAGGGGTTTAGGCCATGGTGCAAGATTTATAGGCAGAAGATGAACATATATGCAGCAGGGAAAATGACACTTGACAACATAAGGAAAGGAAGAAAAGGAGAGGTGGTGATGAGTGAAGGGAAAAAGTTGAATCTTGGATCCACATATAACATGCCACAATGCAATGTGCTACACATGAAGATGCACATAACGATGATGACTAGTAAAATGGCACCAAACACCATGCAACATAAGAGGAGGCCATGATGCAACAATGAAAGGCAAAAGAAATACGACAACCAAAGACAGGACAAAGCAAAGAGGAACAAAGCAAACCCCAAACAGGGAACCCAAAATATGAAACCACTTGGTATTGAACAAGACAACGTTGGATACATCTCCAAATATGGAAGTGTTACAACTGGGGTGTTACAACTCTCCTCCACTACAAGAGGATTGCGTCCCGAGATCTAGGACTGATATAACTCCGGATACTCGGAACGGAGGTGATCCTCGCGCTCCCAAGTGGCTTCTCGGTTGGAATGGTGAGACCACTTATCGTTCAGGAATTTGATCGACTTGTTGAGAGTCTTGCGCTCGGTCTCTTCAAGAATAGCAATGGGATGCTCATGATAAGACAGATCTTCTTGGAGATCAATCTCTTCGAAGTTGATAGTGCGCTCGGGGGTCATGAAGCACTTGCGAAGCTGTGACACGTGAAATGAATCACGCACATTTGAGAAGTTGGACGGAAGCTCAAGTTGATAGGCGAGGTCGCCTCTTCTGCCAATGATCTTGAAAGGACCCATGTATCTCGAGGCAAGCTTCCCTTTGATACCGAAGCATCGAGTGCCTTTCACTGGAGAGACGCAGAGGTAGACATGGTCTCCGATCTCGAAAACCAAGTCACGGTGCTTGCTATCATAGTAACTCTTCTGGCGTGATTGCACGACTTTGAGATTTTCACGGATAACTTTACACATTTCTTCAGCTTATGTGATCAAGTCATTGCCAAGAAGTTGGTGTTCACCAGTCTCGGACCAATTGAGAGGAGTACGACACTTTCTGCCATAAAGAATTTCGAATGGTGCCTTGCCCGAACTTGCTTGGAAGCTGTTGTTGTAGGAGAACTTGGCATATGGGAAACAATCTTCCCACTTCATACCGAAAGAGATGACACAAGCCCTAAGCATGTCTTCGAGGATTTGATTGACTCACTCGACCTGGCCGCTTGTTTGAGGACGAAAGGCCGTGTTGAAGCGAATGTTGGTGCCCATGGCGTTCCGGAAGGAGTCCCAGAACTTAGAAGTGAAAATGCTTTCGTGGTCTGAAGAGATCAATTGCGGAATTCCGTGAAATGAGACAATTCTGGACGTGTATAGCTCTGCAAACTGAGCTGCCGTGATAGATTCTTTGATTGGAAGGAAATGAGCCACTTTTGTAAGCTTGTCGATGACAAGAAAAATAGCATCATTCCTATGCTTGGACTTTGGAAATCCAGTGACAAAGTCCATTTCGATATGATCAAACTTCCATTCTGGAATAGAAAGAGGTTGGAGGAGACCAGCTGGTCGTTGATGTTCTTCTTTCACCCTTCGACAGACATCACATTCATTCACGAATTGAGCAATCTCTCGCTTCATTCGAGTCCACCAATATGATTGCTTGAGGTCATGGTACAACTTCGAACTGCCTGGATGAATGGAAAGAAGAGAATTGTGTGCCTCGTTCATTATGACCTTCCATAGGTCACCTTTAGGAACCACAATCTGGTCCTCGGAGAATAAGGTGTCCTTGTCATCAGTGTGATAGCATTTATATTTGGGTAAGCCCTTGGCAATCCCATGTTTCACCTTCTTCACCATGGTATCAAGGAGTTCTGCCTCACTAATTTGGTCTTCCAAAGTCGGAGTGACTTGAATGTTCGCAAGAAAACATTGAGGAACAACTTGAATGTTGAGCTTGGAGAAAGCTTCACAAAGATCCAGTTGGAATGGCTTGAGAATTAAGCTGTTGCAATAAGCCTTTCTACTCAAGGCATCTGCAATCACATTCGCCTTGCATGGAGTATATTCAATACTTGGATTGTACTCTTGAATCATTTCGACCCAACGAGTTTGCCTGAGGTTGAGGTTGGGTTGAGTGAAGATATATTTGAGGCTCTTGTGATTAGTGAAAATGTCCACTCGCCTTCCCAACAAGAGATATCTCCACGTTATTAATGCATGGACAACTGCCACCAACTCAAGATCGTGAGTGGGGTAGTTCCTTTCATTGGGCTTCAACTAACGAGAGGTATAGGCCACAACTTTCTTCTCTTGCACTAACACATTGCCGAGACCTTGCAACGAGGCATCACAGAAAACTTTGAATGGCTTGGATTCATTAGGAGGAGTTTGGACAAGAGCTGAGACTAGCCTCTCTTTAAGAGTGTTGAAAGCAACATCACAGTCAGGCATCCAGGAATACTTGACATGCTTTTGGAGGAGGTTGGAAAGAGGCTTTGCAATCTTTGAGAAACTCTCAATGAATCTTCAGCAATAGCTTGCAAGACCAAGGAAACCGCGGACACTACCTGAAAGAGCTAATTTGCCGTCAGGGGGCATCTTTGCCGTCAGCTTTTCGTCGGGCAGACAACAAAGAAAGGGTTTGCCGTCATCTGCAGATAACAAAGAAAAACTAACGGCGAAGTATACTTTGCCGTCAGCGAAAAAAATACAGACGGTGAAGAACTCACTTTGCCGTCTAAAAAATAAACATGAATGGCAAAGATCTTTGCCGTCTGCGTAATTTATTACATACGGCAAAGAGATCACTTTGTCGTCTGCAAGAAGAAACACATAGAGCAAAGATCTTTGTCGTCTCCGTTTTTTATTACAGATGGCAAAGGCAAAGACAGCTCTTTGTCGTCTGTAATAAAAAACACAGACGACAAAGAAGAAGCACACCATGCGAATTGATCCCACGGATCGATGACGTGGCGTGATCTGGTCCACCCAAGGTGCACTCCCACGATGGGCAGCCCAACCCACCGATCTCTCTCCCTTATCCCACGATCTCTCTCTCTCCCACGTGATTCTGTCTGTCTCCAACGTACCCATCTCTCTCTCTCACGGGCAGACTACAGCGGCAAGATCGAGTGGCGCAGGCGAGGAGAGAAAGAGACGTGGGCAGCGCGGCACGGGCCGATGAGCTCTGGCGCCTCCTCCCTCCGGCGAGCAGCGCGGCGGGGCCTCCTCCCTCTGACTCCTCCCTCCGGCGCCTCCTCACTCCGTCGAGCAGCGCGGGCGGAACGGCACGGGCCGGTGAGCAGCGTGGTCTCCTCCCTCCGGCGCCTCCTCACTCTGGCAAGCAGCGCGGGCGGCACGGCGCGGGCCGGTGAGCAGCGCAGCCTCCTCCCTCCGGCGCCTCCTCACCCCGTTGCCCGTCCCTGCTCGCCGGCGAGCACCGCCAGCCCGGCCCCCGTCGCCCCCGGTGTGTCCGCCCCGTTCCCCATCCCACTGGCGGCGCGGCTGGCCCCTTAACTCGTCCTCCCGACACGGCCGGCCCCGTCACCAGCCGGTCCGGCGCGGCCCTGTCACCAGCCGCCCCGGCCCAGTCCCTCCTCGCCCCCGGCGCCGCCGGTCACCCTGACCGCCAGCCTCTACGCTTCGGAAGGAAACCGCGTCGACGCCTCGTGATACCGGCATGGTCGGCCCCATCCTCCGTCGCCCCCGGCGCGGTCGTCCTGTCCCCCGTCGTGCTTGGAAGGTCTCCTCCCCATCAACGCCCCGCTCCACCGGCCATCGCTGGCCGCATCGGCTTCTACCCGTCATACTCGGAAGGTGTCCATGCAAGCTTTGGGTGAACTTTGCAGCCCTGTGTAATCTGATATTTTTTTGTCTTCATAGATGATTGTCAGACTATTGAATGATTGATTGTCAAACTACTAGTAAAACGCAAAACAATAAGTGAAGATTTTTGCATACGCCTTGTTATTAGCTGTTTTCATAATGAGCAAAAAAATCCTACACGTTCAACCATCTAGGGCCACTGTACCTGGACTATTGTTACCTATATTTTTTTTAAATAATAAAAAAATGTTTTCTGTCTCGATGTATGAGGCAGACGGCAAAGGCATAGTCTAGCTTACGGCAAAGATGGTTTTCTTTGCTGTCTACGACTATCGGGCTTGATGGCAAAGAGAGAGTTGGCTGACGGCAAAGTCTTTGCCGTCTTCCCTATGAAAAGCTGACGGCAAAGTATTATTTGCTGACTTATCTTTGCCGTCTGAGTTTGCTGTCTGCTTCCTGACGGCAAAATCTTTGCCGTCTGGATTTAGGTCTTTGCCATCTGGGACTCACAGACGGCAAATTACCTGTTTCCTGTAGTGGGAGCTCCTTGACATTCTGAGGAGGTTCCCAATTGACAATTGCAGAAACTTTCTACGGATTAATAGCAATGCCCTTGGCGGAGATGATGTGACGTAAAGAACTTCATCAAGCCAAAACTCACATTTGGAAAACTTAGCATAGAATTGATACTCTCTAAGCTTGTCGAACAGCAATCGCAAATGTTTTGCATGATCCTTCTTATGCTTGGAGAACACCAAGATATCATCGAGATACACCAGGACGAATTCATTGGTGTAGGGGTTGAAGATGAAGTTCATCATGCGGGAGAATGTTGGAGGAGCATTGACAAGGCAGAAAGACATGACAGTATATTCGTAAGAACCAAAGCTTTTTTTGAATGTTGTCTTGGGAATATCTTGTTCACGAATGCGAATCTGATGATAACCCATACAGAGGTCAAGCTTGGAAAACACTTTTGCACCTTTAAGTTGCTCGAATAGCTCATTGATGTTGGGAAGTGGGTACTTGTTCTTGATTGTCTTCTTGTTCAATGGATGGTAATCGACGCAAAGTTGGTCCGTGCCATCCTACTTCTTGACAAAAAGAACACCACAACCCCACGGAGATGAACTCGGTCTGATCAGACCCAGACGCTCTTGTTCATCGAGTTCTTTCTTCAATTCCTTCGGCTCCTTTGGCCCAAGTGTGTATGGATGCTTTCAAACGGGTTCAGTACCAGGCTCAAGATCAATAACGAACTCAATTGGCTGGTCAGGAGGCATACCCGGAAGCTCTTCTGGAAAGACATGTTGATACTCAGAAACAACGGGAATCTGAGAAATTGTGTCTAACTCGCCCTTCTCATTGAGATAGAACAAACGAATAGTTTCATCCCGAGCGGAATAGATGATCACATCCTCAGAAGAGTGTGTCAATTTAACTTCCTGGCAGCACAATCAGGTTGAGCCTTGTGCTTAGAAAGCCTGTCCATTCCAAGAATTAGATCAATATCAGCGTCACCAAGAACCATTGGAGAAGACAGAAATTTATAGTTGTCCAACTTGATAGAAACATCTGGAACCATCAAACGAGAACTCAAATTCTTGCTCGGTGAAACAACCGTTAATGTTTTTTACAAACGTGCCGAAATGAAATCATGCTTCATGAAGAACGGTGTTAACATGAAACAATGCGATGCACCAGTATCGAATAAAAATTTAGCAGGAATGGAGTTAACCGAGAGGTCACCCATGATCACATCTGAAGAATCATCTGCTTGAGCTGCATTCAGCATGTTCACCTTTGCATGCTTTGGATTGTGCTTGACAACTGCATTGCTTGAAGACCGCACTAGAGGAGGAGGCGGAAGGCGCCTCTAAGTGCACTTGTTTGCATAGTGACCTTTCAGACCAGACTTGTTGCAAGTAACCTATGAGAGCGGACGGTGATAAGGAGAAGGAGAACTTGACCTCGGAGCTTGAGTCTGTGACTTGTTCTGATAGCCTGGGTTGGGTGGATGGGAAGATCCTTGACCACCTTTGTTTTTCTACTGGTAGGGCTGACGAAACGGAGGAGGCAGAGGAAGCCAGAACTTCTGTTGCTTAGCTGCCACTTGTGAGGAAGAAGAAGACTGAACTGCATCCCTGATTATCTTCTTTGAAGCCACACACTTGAGCTGAGCACATTCTTTCTTGAGGGCCATGTTGTAGAATAGATCGAACTTAGTAGGCTCAAGAAGAACGAGAGCTAACTGTAGATCTTCTCTGAGACCACCCCTGAAGTGATAGATCATGCTCTTTTCATCAGGAACGTCATGTTTAGCAAAGCGAGCAAGTTTCTCAAACTGGATATTGTATTGGTACACGGACATGCTTCCTTGCTTGAGATTGCGGAATTCCTCACGCTTGCTCTCGACAACACTTGTTGGAATATGGTGAGCTTTCAGATCCCGGCAGAATTCATCCCAGCTAATCACTCGACCTCCTCTGGAATCTTTGTATTGCTGATACCAATTGGTTGCTTGGTCCTTGAGATGAAAAGAAGCAAACTTGACGTAGTCCTCAGGCCTGACATTGCTACATTCAAAATACTTGTTGATGTCCACGAGCCAATCACCGGCGTCCGTGGCCTCGGCACAGTAGCTGAAAGAATTTGGCTGATTTGCAAGGAACTGGTTGAGGGTAGCACTGGGGTTGATTGTTGAATTGCCCTTGGCCTTAATTGCCTTGGTTGCCTTGGCCTTGGTTGCGCTCTTGCAAGAGTTGCAAAAGCATCTGGGTGTGGGCGTTGGTGGCAACCATGAGAGCTTTCCATGCCTCCGGAGGCGGAGGTGGTGGCAGAGGTGGAGGGTTCGACTGTTCCCCATTGTTACGTTGTGGATTCAGATGCGTTGGAGGAGCCATCTTGAAGAGGGTGACATCCGTTAGAACCATGATAGACAGATAGGCAAGATGGATCAATGGATAGAAATTGCAACATATAGTCTTCATAATAAACATCCGAACAGATATTGAACGAATGAATTCCATAGTTAACAATACACGACCATTAAGGTGAGAAGCCACTTGAAAAGAAATTGATGAATGAAATAACAAGGTACGACTGGAACAAATAAGTGGTAAGGATTACCCAATCACAAACCAAATATCTGTGGGAAGAAATACTAAGAGTTACTTGAATTCCCAACTATAACTCCCGAAACTTTCTGGTTATGCAATCTGATGTTGGGGATACATGGAGGCACATTATATATCACACAACAACAAGCCCTACGCTCCAACTGTATCCATCCGTCAACACATATCCAAGAAAACACTGGAAATCATGTACCTCAACCTTCAAAAAGCATCCGTTATACGAGCTATGGAAATACTCCCGAACTCCCTCCCTAGTATTGGATGGCATCGAGGTTATCTCACCACTAGCTACATAAAAGAGATTTTCGATGTCGGTGAACTCAGGTATTCCAGAACTACAACGATAAAATTATGACGACAACACCTCGGAGCTCAACTCCCCGGGACACTGCCACAATCCCTAAATGACAGGAGGCACCAAGAACAATGTTCTCATCACAAGAATATCAGAACAATCCCAAGATACCCGCGTGATCCTAATTTTTTTTGTGAAATTTGAGGAGAGGAAAGTCAAAACATATACGTCAGGAGGCCTCACCAGAGTGAAGAAGGGGACTGAAGAGTAGAAAATAATCCTACTCTCTGATATATATATAATCCTATGACTCAAAACACTTTTGTTCTAGACTCAACAACGTCAGCGATTCGATCAAGCAAGGGTCTCCTAAGTCGGGGATGGCTCTGATTACCAACTTGCAACGCCAACGATGCGGCTATATCGCCCATGTGTCGAGGCACGACTTAGAGGCATAACCGCATTGTGGTTTTGTCGCAAGAAGGGTCGTCTTCACACAATCCCATGGAATGAACAAGAAAGGGATAAATAGAGTTGGGTTACAATCGCCACGTCACACAATAACACAATAATTCATACATCAACAGAGTACACTCATAGTACTACTACGGACAACCCAAAAGAAAAGAAGATAAACCCAAATGCTAGATCCCCAATCGTCCCAACTGGGCACAACTACTGATCATCAGGAAAAGACACGTAGTAATGGCCAAGGTCCTTGTCGAACTCCCACTTGAGTTTGGTAGCATCACCAGCACTGGTATCGTCGGCACCTGAAACTGTTTTGGTAGTATCTGTGAGTCACAATTACTCAGCAATCTCAAAACCCGTGAGATCAAGACTATTTAAGCTTATGGGTAGGATGTGGTAATGAGGTGGAGTTTCAGCAAGAGCTATGCAAGTATGGTGGCTAACATACGAGTTCAAGAGTAAGATGAGAAACTATGCAACGGTCGCAAAGCTAGAAGTGATACTGAACTACTTACGTTCAACCATAACCCAACCGTGTTCACTTCCCGGACACCGCCGAAAAGAGACTATCATGGCTACACACGCGGTTGATGCATTTTAGTTAAGTCAAGTGTCAAGTTCTCTACAACCGGATATTAACAAATTCCCATCTGCCACAAAGCCACGAGCATGGCTCTAAAAAGTTTATACCCTGCAGGGGTGTCCCAACATAGCCTATCACAAGCTCTCACGATCAACTAAGGATATTCCTTCTCCTAGAAAGACCCGATCAGTCTCAGAATCCCGGTTACAAGACATTTCGACAATGGTAAAACAAGTCCAACAAGACCTCCCGATGCACCAACCTACCCTAATAGGAGGTGCGCGGTCTCGTTCTCATGGTACACCGGATGGGTCAGCCTACAGGTATATACCAAATACCTCGAGTTTTCCCGAAGCGGCCGCGCAGTCTGCCCGGTTTGGACCAACACTCATGAGAAGAACTGGCCCGGTTTGTTGATTAATTCCACGGGGGCCGGCAAGTCCCTATGAAATTTTTTAGCTGTTATTAGGCAAATGGTAAAACCAAGGTTGGGCCTTGTTGGAGGAGTTCTATTCAAATCTAACTGTCAAGGGGGTCGCATAACCCCACCCGCGTAAGGGATGCAAAATCAAGGAACATAACACCGGTAGGACAGAAACTAAGGCGGCAAGAGTGGTACAAAACACCAAGCAAAAGGGTAAGCCTCCCACCCTTTACCAAGTATATAGACGCAATAATTAAAAAAGAGATATTGTGATATCCCAACATATCCATGTTCCAACATGGAACAACCTGCAAGGCACCTGCAACTAGCAACGCTATAAGAGGGGCTGGGCAAAAGCGGTAACTTAGCCAAACAACAGTTTACTAGGAAGGTGGGTTAGAGCCTTGACATGGCAATATGAGAGGCATGATAAACAAGTGTTAGGTAGCGTGACAGAGCGATAGAGAGAACAACTTAGCAAGCAAAGATAGATGTGATATCGAGGGTAATGATCATCTTGTCGAGGCCTAGGTAGACTGTTGTTGTTGCTCTCTTCTCCTTTTATTTTTTCTTCAGACATAAACACAAAAGAAAAATGCAGGGGAAGTGTAAGGGAGTTTTAGAAATATCACAATATTCCCATGAACCTTGATTTATGCCCTATTTAACAAAATTGGTTTGGGCATTTTTAAAGGTAGAAAAATAAAACAAGTTTGAATTGAGTTCAAACTTGGGTCATTTTTTAACCTGACCAAAACAATTTCAAATAAGGTGAAAACTTGCAGAGGGGTTTAGGCCATGGTGCAAGATTTATAGGGAGAAGATGAACATTTATGGAGTAGGTAAAATGACACTTGACAAAATAAGGAAAGGAAGAGAAGGAGAGGTGGTGATTAATGAAGGGGAAAAGTTGAAGCTTGGATCCACATGGAACATGCCACAATGCAATGTGCTACACATGAAGATGCACATGAAGATGATGACTAGTAAAATGGTAGCAAGCACCATGCAACATAAGAGGTGTCCATGATGCAACAATGAAAGGCAAAAGAAATATGACAAACAAAGACAAGACAAAGCAAAGTGGAACAAAGCAAAACCCAAAAAGGAAACCCAAAAGATGAAACCACTTGGTATTGAACAAGAAAAGGTTGGATACATCTCCAAATATGGAAGTTTTACATCTGGGGTGATATAGAGTGATTCAAGATCCGCATTTCAATTAGACGCCATTGATGGGTTCATCACTGATGACGCGAATTTCAATCGGTAGGCCAACTTGCCGATCACATCTCTATGTGGTTCTTGTTCATCTTTGGATGGGCGTGTTCCGAGCTTAGGACTCTCCCGCCAGAACATCAAAGACAACCAGGTGATCTTGCTGCGAGGTCTGTCCTCACACGCCTCATTCCTCTCAATTCATTCGTGCTCGTGTGTACAAGGCACACCCCGAAAAGATATGAATTTCAGACGGTGCTACACTTGGGTGAACACTAACTACTTTGAAATTTTTGTGAGAGATCACCTTAATAAAGGGCGACTACCGCGCAATCAAAAAGGGTGCATCAAAGGGATAAACATCTCAGGCAATTCATACTAGCATGATATGGTATAGTCCTTTATGACGGAGAAGTCTTTCATTCCTTCGTCTTCGGCATTCGCATTAGTGTTCACCTTCATGAAGACTGCAACCACCTTGTCGATGCACCAGATAATATTGCTATCTCTATAGTTAATAAAATAAGTGCATTACTTAAGTTTGACATGCAGGTCATTAAAGTGACAATCATATGGCTCTAGCCATCATACCGAATCGTGACACGCAGGTCATGTCAATCAATTTACATCATATAGTCATCTCATACATAATCAAATTATTATGAGCACTGCTATACCACATCACATGCACATGCAATACCCTCCTCCAAAACCAAGTTAGACGCCTCTAATAGGTTTATGCAAAAACTTTTTTTCGTGGTTTCTAAGGTTTCGAAACAAATTGAAGCTACCAACGTCCACCATCAAGTATGATAATTCCAGTCGCGAGATTAACTTTGCGGGGTGTATGAAGCACGAGATAATAAAATCTTGAACCCCATACTAAACTTCGTCATACACATGACCCCCGTGCAGATCATATCAACATTGCCCTTTCGTCTGCGAAACATCCATCTTTCTTTAACTATGGTGGAACCCAAAGAACTGTTAGCACTTCATTGATCTGTCAATCAACATACTCAAGAGCAGCATGAAAGGATCACGGATTGCCAGAACTTTGTGAGATTCCACCATGCCGTCAAGATCAGGATTATGCAAATTCAAGGGAAGCAACAAGAACATCGGGTAACAGATTTCATCTGGTACCCGCACAAATAATTTTTAGTAATAGAACTCATTTACTACAAATTATATTGTGCAACACCCATACATCTCTATCTATTCTAGATCGCAACATGCATCTACGCATAGCATGGCTCATGATGCCACTGTAGGGTAACGCGGCAGAAAACAAAAAATTCCGACCTACGAACCAGCCTAGGACCACTATGGAGACTACATACAAGGTTTGATCTTTTTCGTTACCGACTCATAGCGCATCGGAAGTAGAGTCGATGACAATCGGTGATGCAGATCCCCGCAGCTAGGATTTACAACCTCCCAACCGCGAGGAAGAACTCCCTCATCTGCCCCACGGACAGCCCTCCGGGAAGCGGTCGGACAGTCCCTTGGGCGGTGTCGCGGACAGCCCTTCGGGAGGAACTCTGAAAACTCAGACGGTCACTCGGACATCCCTTTGGGAGGACTCACAGAACTCGGACCGTCACTTGGACAGCCCTTTGGGAGGCACTCTCAAAACAGCCCCTCGGGCACAAAGATCGGAACTACGACCTGTTTACAGGGTTGTACACATATGGTGTCATCTATCTGGCAGGGCTTTGCCGTCTAGAACTAGTTCCTGCCGAAACCCAGATAGCCTTTCGGCTCTATGAAACCATTTTGCGGGGAGGGAGCACTAGTAGAAAAATTGGCTTTTGTTCGGGCCTGGCCAGCCCATTAGTCCCGGTTCTTCCATGAACCGGGACCAATGTATGCATTCGTCCCGGTTTGTGAGCCCAGGGGGCCGGCCGGGGCCTCGTGGGCATTGGCCCCGGTTCGTATGGACCCATTTGTCCCGGTTCCAGGCACGAACCGGGACCAATGGGCCTCGCTCCTGGCCCACAAACATTGGTCCCAGTTCTTGGCTCGAACCGGGACAGAAGGCTGGGCTTTAGTCCCGGTTCCAGCCATGAACCGGGACAAATGAGTTGCCTATATATACCCCGTCGCTGCAGCAGAGATCTCCACAATGCTCTGTTTTTTATGGCCGGCGAAGAGAGGGCATTTGGGTGCTATAGCTCACCTCCTATGCACACGAGGTGTTCGATGAAATGCCCAAGCCACGCTAGTTAAGCTTTCTCCTCTCGAAGCTCGACCTCCAAGCTCCATTTTTCCCGAGATTTGTCTAGGTTTAGCGGTCCGTCACGTCCCGTCCCCGTCTTCACCGCCGTCGATCGCCCGCGTCGATCTCGTCGCCTGCACCACTGTGGTTAGCCTCTTATCTTATTCTGAAAGGAAAACATTCTTACTTTAGATAGATACTTGTCTAATTTTCTTACTTTTATTATTGCTTGTGCTTATATAGTGCGGATGGTTTTGGTATCCGCCACAGTCGGCCCTCGTCCTGGCTATGATTCGGATGTGGTATATATTATCTTTTATAACTATTTGGTTCATTTATTGTTTATGACAATTATGCCCATCAAGTTGACATAGATTTTATTTATGTAGGAGGTAGTTGAACTAGAAATTCCAACCGACCCTATTGTCGAGAGGTTAAATTTAGTTGAAGAAGAAAACAACTACTTGAAGGAAAAAAAATTGAGGAGAAGATGATATTGGAGTTGCATGTTGCAGATGTCGTCGATGATCACAAGATCAAGATGGATGCAATGCGGTTGAAGATGAGAAAGACTAGAAAATATGCCATTCATACCAAGGCTTGGTATCATTATGTCGTTGGATCAATTTTTACCTTGGTTGTGATTATGATCGCATTTATTGTTGCATTAAAAGGTTTCACATAGTTCCAATGTATGGTTTAACTAGATGATCTGGGGAGCTATATGTTGTTCAATGAGAACTATGTATATACTTTGTTTTTAATGCGATGATGAATTTCTATTAATTCGGTCACTTATCTATCCATGAGAGCTATATGTACTAAATTGATGGTGTAGCTTTGAATGGTGCATTTTATACACGAAGTGCATCCAGTTTTTGCCGTAAGCCTCTCCACTTTCTTGCACATGCTATGTGGGTGAAATGATGATACCATGCCAACTTTCAACCTTTTCATAGTTCATTTGTAGTGCTTTTCATTTTCAGGGTCTTATAGCTCAAAATAATCAGTAAATGCATGAAAAATAACAAATGAAGTCAGAAAGGGTTGAAAATTGATGATGTGGCTTTGAATGGTGCATTTTGAACACAGAAAAAGTATGGAGTTCAAATAAGTTCAAAAAATGAAATCCCTTTGTAACAGACGAGTTTCCGTGTGAAACACTGATACTTCAGAAGAAATTGTGCATTTTGTACACGAAGTGCATCCAGTTTTTGCCGTAAGCCTCTCTACTTTCTTGCACATGCTATGTGGGTGAAATGATGATACCATGCCAACTTTCAACCTTTTCAGAGTTCATTTGTAGTGCTTTTCAATTTTAGGGTCTTATAGCTCAAAATAATCAGTAAATGCATGAAAAATAACAAATGAAGTCAGAAAGGGTTGAAAATTGGTGATGTGGCTTTGAATGGTGCATTTTGAACACATAAAAAGTATGGAGTTCAAATAAGTTCAAAAAAATGAAATCCCTTTGTAACAGACGAGGTTCCGTATAAAACCCTGATACTTCGAAATAGATTGTGCATTTTGTACACGAAGTGCATCCAGTTTTTGTCGTAAGCCTCTCTAATTTCTTGCACATGCTATGTGGGTGAAATGATGATACCATGCCAACTTTCAACCTTTTCAGAGTTCATTTGTAGTGCTTTTCAATTTCAGGGTCTTATTGCTCAAAATAATCTATAAATGCATGAAAAATAACAAATGAAGTCAGAAAGGGTTGAAAATTGATGATGTGGCTTTGAATGGTGCATTTTGAATACATAAAAAATATGTTGTTCAAATAAGTTCAAAAAAATGAAATCCCTTTGTAACAGACGAGTTTCCGTATGAAACCCTGATACTTCGAAAGAGATTGTGCATTTTGTACACGAAGTGCATCCAGCTTTTGTTGTAAGCCTCTCTACTTTCTTGCACATGCTATGTCGGTGAAATGATGATACCATGCCAACTTTCAACCTTTTCAGAGTTCATTTGTAGTGCTTTTCAATTTTAGGGTCTTATAGCTCAAAATAATCAGTAAATGCATGAAAAATAACAAATGAAGTCAGAAAGGGTTGAAAATTGATGATGTGGCTTGGAATGGTGCATTTTGAACACAGAAAAAGTATCGAGTTCAAATAAGTTCAAAAAAATGAAATCCCTTTGTAATAGACGAGTTTCCGTATAAAACCCTGATACTTTGAAATAGATTGTGCATTTTGTATACGAAGTGCATCCAGTTTTGCCGTAAGCCTCTCTACTTTCTTGCACATGCTATGTGGGTGAAAAGATGATACCATGCCAACTTTCAACCTTTTCAGAGTTCATTTGTAGTGCTTTTCAATTTTAGGGTCTTATAGCTCAAAATAATCAGTAAATACATGAAAAATAACAAATGAAGTCAGAAAGGGTTGAAAATTGAGGATGTGGCTTTGAATGGTGCATTTTGAACACCAAAAAAGTATGGAGTTCGAATAAGTTCAAAAAAATGAAATCCCTTTGTAACAGATGAGTTTCCATATGAAACTCTCATACTTCGAAAGAGATTGTCCGTTTTGTATACGAATTGCATCCAGTTTTTACCGTAACCCTCTCTACTTTCTTGCACATGCTATGTGGATGAAATGATGATTCCATGCAAAAAGAAAATTAATTAAAAAACTTTTATAAAACACTAATATCAAAAGGAATGAACGAAAAAGCTTTTATAAACCTCTAGTATTTTTTAAACTAAAATTATATAAAATTCATGCCACTGAAATTATGAAAGTATTTTCTGTTCAAAACATGAAAAGCAGAAATAAACAAAATAAACTTTAATAAAAAGTAGAAACAAAATTAAATAAATTAAATTTAATAAAATAAATAAGTAGAAACAAAATAAAATAAAATAAATAAGTAGAAACAAAATAAAACAAATTAAAGTTTAATACAATAAATAAGTAGAAATAAAATAAAATAAAATAAAGAAGTAGAAACAAAATAAACTTTATAAAAGTAAAATAAATAAACTTTAATAAAATAAATAAACTTTAATAAAATAAATAAAAATAGCAACAATAAGGTTTTTTGTTGTTAGTAGAAACAAAATAAAATAAATAAAGCAATAAAAAATAATAATAAAGTGCCAACTATTGGGCCCCCACGACCTGAATACGACTAGAAACCCTACCATGGGCCAGGATTCAGGCCCACAGAAGGCCCAGTAGGCCCATCAGGCATAGCAGTGACCATTAGGCTCTCGTAAGCCTGCAATCGAGAGGAGCTCGAGAGGGGTGCGGCAGTGGGGCTTATAAACCACTCCGCGCCCCTCTCAACTAGCAAGGTGGGACTAAAGTTTTGGCCACGGGGAGCATGAGGCCTTTGGTCCCGGTTGGTGGCACCAACCGGTAGCAAAAGCCTCCGCTTCCCGCCCTTTGGGCTACTGAAAAGACACATTTGGTCCTGGGTTGGTGGCACCAACCGGTACCAAAGGGGGGCATTCGTACCGGTTGGTGCTACGAACCGGGACGAAAGGTGTGACTATATAAGCCCGCACTTAGAAAAATTTGCCCAACTGCTCCCATTCCCCCCCGACGCCGCCAGGCCGCTCCTCTCGTCGCCGTCACCGACGCCCTCGACGCCAACTGCCCTGACGCCGGCCGCCATGCCCTGCCACCCCCTGTGAGCACACCTGCCGCTCCATGTGCTCTTGCATGCGCCCTCTATTCCTTTCTTCTTCTCCTCTTTTTTTTCAATTTTATCTTCTTCTCCTCTATTCCTTTCTTCTTCTCCTCTTTTTTCTTCTTTTTTTTCTTCGATCTTGTCCTTTATTCCTTTCTTCTTCTCCTCTTTTTATTTCTTCTTCGTCTTCTTATTTTTTATCGGGTATGTCGTTGTCGATATACCCCGTCCCCGATAACTTCGACATGAGGGGGGCAGGGGGGAGGGGTCGCTGAGGGTTTGAGGGGCGAGGGGCAGGAACTAGCTAGGGTAGAGGGTCGAGGGTCACCGAGGGGTCGAGGGTCGCCGAGGGTTCGAGGGTCGAGGTGTCGTCATATGTTGTCGTTGTCGATATACCCCCTCTCGACCGTGATGACTTATACCATGGGAGCACCCCCGGCCCTCTCGCTCGACCAAAACTCTCGAGGACACCCAAACCCTAAAAAAACGATGTCGGTCTCCTACCCCCTCCCGCCGCGCCCCTACCCGATCGACAAACTCTCTTGAGGCCACCCAAATTTACCAAGTTAAAAGAGCGTTGTCGTCGAGGCCACCCCAAACCCTAGAGAAGCGTTGAGGCCAGGCCACTAATATGATTCCTTATTGTGCTTAGCTAGCTAGTTCAACGTTTGCCACTAATATATCCATCTGTCATGTTTGAATAATAATTACCATGTTGTAAATATTTGCAGAAACTATGGATCCGCACCCCTGAGATGAAGCACAAGAAGCAGTGTTGGGGGAGATAATCGCACACGGAAGTGATGCCGTCTTGTCGTTTCTCAACGTCACATGCACCGATGGTCTGGAAACACAAGATGAAGAAGCAGCCTACGACGATGATGATCAAACAATGGAGGAGGAAGGACACCGTGATGACGGCTCCGGTGACCGAATGGAGGGGGAAGGACACCATGATGACGGCTCCGGTGACCGAACGGACGGGGAAGGACACCGTGATGACGGCTCCGGTGACCGAACGGAGTCTGGCCAGGTATATATATATATTAATTAATTAAGCATGTGCTGACTATAGCTAATTGATGCATTAATTGTTTTTGGTATGTACACATATTAACTCTCTTCTTTTTCTTCTTTTCTAGCCCTCCGGATCGAGCAACACTTCGATAACGAGACGAGGCCCGAAGAGAAAGTTGCGCATGGATGAAAGGTACACGATCGTCGAAATTGATCACGCTGGCCAACCGATTGAACCCCTCCGGACCAAGCAAAAAATTTAATGCTTAGTGCGGGGTTCTAGTTAGGGACATGATCCCGATCAGCATCGAGCAATGGTTGAAGCCTATGGACAAAGACTCTCAGGTGTCTTATGTCAGCGATAGGCAGATGAAAGTGCATTATATCGACTAGAGGGGGGTGAATAGGCGATTTTTATGAAATTCTTCACTGAGGAATTTGCCGGTGAGGAAATTCCTTAACGAAGAACTACTAGCAGCGGAATAAGTACTCAAAAGTAAACATAACAGAATACAAGCATAGTCATCATGATGAAATGAAGACAGGCACAGAGTACATGAAGCGTAATCACAGGATAACACAGGATGAAGACAAACAGACTGAAGAAATTGAACTGAGGAAATTGAGAAAGTCTTCAGTCAAAGTCTTCAAACACAAATATGAACAAACACACAACACAGTTATGAGGAAATGAAAGAGTTGAGGGAATAGAACCAGTAAGCTTGGTGAAGACAATGATTTGGTAGACCAGTTCCTACTGCTGTCTCTGTTGTATGTCTGGTTGGAGCGGCTGAGTATTTAAACTCGAGGACACACAGTCCCGGACAAACAGTCCCGGACACCCAGTCCTGAAAACGCAGCTCAGGACACCTAGTCCTCACCGTATTCTCCTTGAACTAAGGTCACACAGACCTCGTCCAATCACTCTTGGTAAGTCTTCAGGCGACTTCCAAACCTTCACAAACTTGGTCACTCGGCGATCCACAATTCCTCTTGGATGCTCTAGACCATGACGCCTAACCGTCTGGAAGAACCACAGTCTTCAAAGGTAACAAGCGTCGGATCCACACAAGATCAATCTCTTTAGTGATGCTCAATCACTTGGGGTTTGTAGGTGTTTGGGTTTTGGGTTTTTTTTGGTTTTTCCTCACTTGATGATTTTTGCTCAAAGTCCTCAGAGGATGGGTTGCTCTCAAATGACAAGTATCAGTTTCTCTCGGAGCAGCCAACCAGCTAGTGGTTGTAGGGGGCGGCTATTTATAGCCTAGGGAGCAGCCCGACATGATAAGACATAAATGCCCTTCAATGATATGACCGTTAGGTGGATAGATATTTTGGGACAGCTGGCGCGTAGCATAGCAACGGTCGGAACTTTGAGTAGCAAAATCCTCAGGGCTATCATGTTCCTCACTGTGTAGGCAATCCGCACTGGCGAATTCCTAACTCCTCAGTAAGGACAAATTCCTCAGAGACCAGAAGAAACTTCGTCTCTGTCACTGAAGAAATTGACTGAACTGTATGAGATTTCCAATGGCTTCACTCGAAGGGATTGGTAGGTGCAGGATTTTGAGTTGAGCATCACATGGAAATTTTTCCTTAGTATTTCCTCGACCCCCTTTAACAGTACGGTGTTTCCTATGACTCAAGAAAGAGAAAAAACAAAACTATGAAAACGAAAGTCTTCAAGCTTCATATTCCTTGCATGAATATCAAGTCTTCATGGACACACCAATTTCTTCACTTTCAAAGTCTTCATGAAAGTCTTCAGAAATATCAAGATCTTCAGTCGAAGATATTTATTTTTAGGGGTCGACTTTTCTTGTAAATATCAAACTCCTCATAGACTTATAGACCTTTGTACACTCACAAATGCACTAGTCCCTTGACCTATAAGTCTTCGATACACCAAAATCACTAAGGGGCACTAGATGCACTTACAATCTCCCCCTTTTTGGTGATTGATGACAATATAGGTTAAGTTTTCAACGGGGATAAACATATGAAGTGTAACTACTGATATTGAGGAATTTGATTGCAAGATATAGAAGAACTCCCCCTGAAGATGTGCATAGTGAGGAATTTGCTTTTGAAGCAATGCACACTTGAAGAGTTGAATCATGGAGATCTCCCCCTATATCTTGTAATTCATACATGCATTTAACATATAATATGAAGAATTTGAAATGCATGATGAAAATATGGTGCCTAATGAAATTCAGCATGCGTGCAATAATATTAACGAGGAATAAGCATGCAGAATAGTGCATCAAAAGTATCAGAGCACAGTGCATCAAAAGTATCAGAGCACCATCGGGTTTAAGATTACAACTCGATCCAATAAAGTTTCAGAAGAACGAGAGTTGTAACTTAGCAAAAAAACGCCCATATAGTAGACCCGCTTGAAGACTAACTCATATTTCTCCCCCTTTGTCATCGAATGAGCAAAAGGATCGAAAATGAGGACTAACACCCCTGAAGATAATCATGTTGATGAAGGAGCGCCAGCGTTGTTGGGGTCGTTTGTTGATGTAGGGCCTGCCGCAGTGTCGTCCAAATCTTCATGTTCATCAGTGTCGCGCGATGAAGAATATGAGTTGGCAACCAGAGAAGGAACCTTGACCTTCTTGAATTTCTTTGGTGGAGGTGCAGACCAGTCAAAATCTTCTTTGAGACCCACGTTCTTCAGATCTTCTTCACCATACGGATGTGACAGGATTGCCCAGGTGCGACCGAAGACTTGATGGAGGTAGTAGTGGTTTTTCTTCACTGCATTGTGTGTGGCAGTCATGTTGTGAAGAAGTGAACCAAACTGACGCTTAACCCATTTATGATTTCGATCCACCTTCTGGTGAAGACTAAGAAGAAGTTCACGGTCAGTCATCACGCGCGGAGCAATGGCTTGTGGAGTGGACTTGGGTGCATTGGCAGAGTCATGTGTGGCAGAGTCTTCATTGGTGGAATAAGATGCAGCTTTGCGAAACTGACCATCCAATGGACGAATACCTTCATCTATTACAGCTGGTGCCTTGCCCTTTCCATCAACTAAGGAATATGTCTGCTTGAGGACTTCAATTGGGGGCAAGTAGCTGAGGTGATTCTGGAAATTAGCTTTGTAGTTGAGTGAAGACCTTGTCCTGAGGAATCTCATAATCCAAGGTGCATAGGGCTTCAGCTCAACAGAGACAGTGCAACATTGGCCATAGTCCTCATGAAGAAATTGTGATAATTGAAAAGAATTCCATGAACGATGTTGAATACCAGACTCTTCATGATGCCAACAATTTCCTCATCAGATGAGTCGTGGCCTTTGATGGGACTGATTGTCCTCGTAAGAATACGATAGACAGTTCTGGGCATGTACAACAATTCCTTCACGAGGAATTTGGTTCTTGGTGCTTGACCTGGCTTCAAAGGTTTCATCAGCACCTGCATGCAATGATGTGTGAGCTCAGGTTCACTGTAGATGCAGTGAGCTTCTTCAAGGGGACGACTGAGTGGTAGAGCACGAAGCAATTCAGAGGCTGGTGCAGTGTAGTGAGTGTTTTCAGACATCCAGTCCAGCACCCATGAATTCACATCTTCAGCATCTCCGGTGATGTGCGGTGTTGCATAGAATTGAAGAATCAGTTCTTCATTCCAATCGCAGATGTCAGAGCAAAAGTTTAGCAGTCCAACATCGTGAAGAACACTGAGGATTGGTGCGAAGCACGGCAGAGATTCCATATCCATGTGAGGAATATGCTCATGGTAGAAGATCTTCTCCTTGTTGAACATCACTGAGGAATAGAAATTGGCTTGACTAGCTGTCCAGAAACGCCTCTTCCTAATGCGAGCAGAGTCATATGGGTTGTAATCTTCGAAGAATACGTGCTCACCGAAGAAACCATCAGCCTTGAACTTTTGCTTGCGTGAGAATGGATCCTTTGGCTTCGGCAGAGGAGTGTCAGTGAATTGCATCACGACCTCAGGAATCTCAATCGCAGGTTCTTCAGGCTGAGGAATTTCTGGTTCCTCCTCAGTGACAGTCTGTGTCGTTGGTTGTTCAGCAGCAGCAGTTTCTTCAGCGCTAGTGGCTGGAATTTCCTCATGGACAGATGCAGTGGGATGAGTTTCTTCAGAGCCCATGTGAACAGTTTGTGTGGGGGACTGAGGAATTTGCTGTAGAGGGGTGAACATTGGAGAGTTTGGATGCTGACTTTCCCAGAATTCATCACTGATTACGGGAGTGGAGCAGCCAATGTCCACATCTTCATCTTCCATTTCTTCAACGCCAGCCTCTTCGGCTGTGAACTGATGCATAGGCGAGGAGATCATAGGTGTTGAAGGGATCGCATCCACTTCAATTTCTTCATCCAACGGTTCAGAAGGAGCAGCAGAAGGAGTTTCTTCATCAGATCCGCTGGGGATCACATATTCCTCATCAAAAGGAACAAGGTCCTTTGATGGCCTGGTTGAGATGGGAACAGCATCAATCAGATTTGCAAATGAACTTGTCATAGGCTTCATTTTCTTCGGAGCTGAAGAATTTGAAGCAACTGATGCTTTCCTTTTCTTCACTGCAGCACGCTCTGCAGCCTTGGTCTTCTTCACATCTAATGCAGATGGAAGAATTGGAGTTGAAGTTGGTGCAGGAGCAGCTGAGGAATCTGGTTGATTTTCTTCAGGCACAACTGATGCAGTTGCCCTGAGTTCTTCAGTTTCTTCAGGCACACCACTAGTGGGTGCCCTGGCAATTTCTTCAGCGGCTGGAATGCAGTCATCAGTCCTGGAACTCACATTATCTTCAGCAGCCTAATTGTCATCAGCGGTGCTGGCATTTTCTTAAGTAGGCTGAGCAGATGCTTCAGCCTGAGGAATTTCCTGTTGCGTTGGGGCTGCAACATTGGAAGTGAAGTTATCCGCAAGTTTCACAAAACGAACCTTGGCTCCAAGCCAATCAGCGCGATATGCGTCAAATTCATCACTGAGTTTCTTAATCTCAGTCTAAATAGTGACAAGTTCTTCAGTTGTCATAGAGATAACGTTTTTCTTCAGATAGCGCTCTTTCTTGTACTGCACTTTCTTGATCTACCTGGCCTTCTCAAATTTCCACTTCTCTTCTTGAATGAAGTGGGTCAGCTTGTGACTCTGGCCCGGAGTCAGCTTGAAGTCAGGCAAGGGAGTGTTGGGGTTCTTGTGCCAATCATCAATGTAGTCGAGGATCAGCTTGGGATCCAAAAGGAGTGGCACCTCTGATCCTTTGGCTCTAGCAGCCCTGACTTGCCTGTCTCTGATGATTTCTGCAAGTTCATCATCATCAGCTTTGTCTTCATCAGACGACACTTGGAAAGTGACTTGCTTCTTTTGAGGACTTGGGCGAGGACCTCGTCCAGCAGTGGCCTTTGTCTTCAGCAGTGAGGGGCCAGCTGAGGAACTGGTGCAGCTGAGGAACTAGCTGAGAAACCTGAGGCAATGGAGATGCCGGCAGTCCTTTGGCACGAGGCGAGATGCACAGGTGCTAAGGATTTAGTCGGAACAGCTGAAGGCTTTGGCGGAGGAGCTGAGGACTTTGGAGGAAGAGGAGCAACATGAGGAATTTGCCGTGTGGGCTTTGAGGATTCTGGCCGTGAGGGCATTGCTGAGGAACTTGGCCTTGAGGGCATTGTTGGTGAAGCACTTGGCTTGCGCACAGGCTTCTTTGACATAGCCTTCTTTGGCTTGACAGCAAAGGCCTCAGCAGAGGCAGCAGCAGCAGAGTCTTCATTAAATTTCCTCAATGCTTCTCTGGCTTTCTTAGCCAGCTTGGCTTGGCGCTTGGCCCATTCATTAGGATAGTCCTCACCGCGCTTGAGGCTGATGGGATCAGCGATTTGGCCAGGTGCCAATGGAGCTCTTGGGCATGGAGGATTGAGTGTGAATTTCTTCATATACTTAGGAGTGACATATCTGTACTCCCTCCATTCTCTTGCCCATCTCCTCTCTATCTTCTGAATGCGCACTTTGCGCTCATTCATGGTTTCCTCAGTAGGTGTGTAGTACCCAGCATAGTCATCAGGCATCTCAAACGTTGTATTTACCTCAGGCCTCTTTCCTCCCTACTGTGGCTTCTTACCGTCAGCCATTTTCTTCAGTTGAGGAATTTGAACAATTGAATTCTCTGAAGAAGTATGCAACTCTTCTTCGAGGAACGTTGCAAATGAGTTAAGTTGATGAGAACCTAGTGATTCAGCAGCTGACATGTGTACCTGTGAACAGAGTATAGTTGCGAGGAATTTGGAGAGGTCATATGCGTTCTCAGAAGGTTTTGAAAAAAGAACAAGTTTGAGGAATTTGACCAGATGAGTCTTGAAGAATTTTACTAAGCATTCTTTGTCTTAGGTTCCAGAGATGTGTGGATTAAAAAATCCACATATTTGAGGAATCTTGAAGAAAAAAACATGGCTTAGAGAAACGAGTCAAGAACAGATGACTTATGAGGTGTTTAGTGTGTGAATCTATGAAGAAAAACACCTTTGAAGATTTTGAAGATAATCATTCGAATCAACGAGGGTAGTAAAAGTAACATTTAATTACCCTGGACGAAGAACACGGCGAACTGGAGTGAGGAGATGTGAAGTTCGTCTGTGCAGATCTTCCACGCCCTAACTTAGCGGAGGAATACAGCTATGGCGACGGCGGAGTGAAGATTTCCGCGGTCGGCGCGAGTACGTCGGCGACGAGGTCGAGGCAGTGAAGCTCTTCCTCACCGGCGGAGATGAAGTAGCGGCGGGGCTAGGGTTTGAGAAGCTCGAGCTGGAGAGAGAGGTCGAGCAGAGTAAAAGAAGTGAGGAAGGGAAGGAGGGGTATTTATAGCCACGGTGAAAAACTGTTCTCCCAAAGAAATTGGACGAACGTGCCCCTGACCCTTCTCATTCGCATGACATGTGTCACCCACGTAGTGAGAGGTGGAGATCGTGTTAGATCATGGGTGAGTGCATAAGTGTATCGTGGGATGCAGAACGGTTTGAGCGGCAAAGCCGAAAATTTTGGTAAGATAGGTTTTAAAGTTCCATTCGCAATATCTTCAGCTGACAAGGACACAGTGAAGATTTTGAACGAGTTTCAAATAGAACGCACATGAAGAATTTGTGAATAGATTGGGTTGAGTATAGCATAGAGGGGAAGGGTCCGATCACATTCACTTAGCAGAGAACCAACTTGAAGAAATAGCAATAAGTGAATGTTGTAGAGGACATAAACTCATATAGATATATATAGCCAATGAAGAAAAACGACGGAACCCGTGAAGACTATGCAAAGATGAAGAATATGAATAATTTGAGGAATTTCAACTTTTGGTGGTAGCGTGACCCACCATATAAGAATGATGATTTCAGACACCGCGTACAATTATCGTAGGGTTCTGAGAATCTAATTCTTCATTAATTTCTTCACACTAAGAGTGTTATTCTTCATTGATTGAAGAAAAACGTTTCTTCATGTGTTGCACATCTAAGTCATCAATTTTGCATAAGTGTTAGGATGAGTGTCCTTTTCAAAGAACATTCGAAGATTCTAGGATATTTAGCTCACACTGCAACTTGCTAAATCTCTTCTCATCCAAGGGCTTTGTGAAGATATCGGCTAGCTGTTCTTCAGTCTTCACATGCTCAATAGAAATGTCACCCTTCAACACATGATCACGAAGAAAATGGTGATGTATCTGAATGTGCTTTGTCTTCGAATGCTCAACTAGGTTATGAGCAAGCTTGATTGCACTCTCATTGTCACAGAAGATAGGCACATTCTTCATGTTGACGCCGTAGTCCTTGAGAGTTTGCTTCATCCATGGCAATTGGGCACAGCAAGAACCAGGGGCAATGTACTCAGCTTCAGCAGTAGATAGTGATACGTACTTCTGTTTCTTCGAGGACCAATAGACCAAAGATAGTTCGAGGAAATGACATGTACCAGATGTTGACTTGCGGTCCACACGATCACCAGCGTAGTCACTGTCAGAATATCCAATGAGATCAAAAGCCGGGCCCTTGGGGTACCATAATCCAAGTGTTGGTGTGTGAACTAGATATCGAAGAATATGCTTCATAGCCTTATGTGTGATTCCTTCGGTGTAGCTTGAAATCAGGCACACATGCAAACACTAAGCATTATATCTGGCCTAGATGCACATAAGTACGATAAGGAACCTATCATGGAGCGGTATACCTTATGATCGAAGTCAATACCATTTTCATCAGTGCACAGATGGCCATTTGTGGGCATAGGAATTTTGACGCCTTTGCAATCTTGCATGCCGAATTTCCTTAGCACATCCTTGAGGTATTTCTCCTGAGATATGAATATGCCATTGCGTTGTTGACGAATTTGAAGACCTAAGAAGAATTTGAATTCTCCCATCCTAGACATTTGATATTCTTCACTCATCATATATGCAAATTCATCACTATAACGTTGGTCAGTACAGCCAAAGATAATATCATCAACGTATATTTGGCACATAAACAATTCACCATCGTAAGATTTAGTGAAAAGAGTAGGGTCGAGTGAACCGGGTTTGAAGCCTTTCTTCATGAAGAGTTCCTTCAAGGTATCATACCAAGCCCGTGGGGCCTGCTTGAGGCCATAGAGGGCCTTGTTGAGTCTGAAGACTTTGTCAGAATTCTTTGGATCTTCAAAACCTGGGGGTTGAGCAACATATACTTCTTCCTCAAGCTTACCATTGAGGAATGCACTTTTCACATCCATTTGATATAAAGTGATATCATGGTTAGCATAAGCAAGTAATATGCGAATAGCCTCAAGTCTAGCAACAGATGCAAAAGTTTCATTGAAATCAATTCCTTCAACCTGTGTGTAGCCTTGAGCTACAAGTCGTGCCTTATTCCTCACCACAAGGCCATTTTCATCTTGCTTGTTGTGGTAGATCCACTTTGTGCCGATGATATTGTGCTTGCGAGGATCTGGACATTTGACCAGTTCCTAGACATTGTTGAGCTCGAACTGATGTAATTCTTCTTGCATGGCCTGAATCCACTCAGGCTCCAGAAATGCTTCATCTACCTTAGTGGGCTCTGTAATAGAGACAAAAGCATACTGCCCACAAAAGTTAGACAAACGTGAAGATTTTGAGTGTGTGAGAGGACCTGGCGCTTTGATGTCATTGATGATCTTTTCAATTTGCACTTCTTTTGCAATGCGAGGATGAGCTGGTTGTTGTTGAAGAATTTGATCAGCGTTTTCTTCAGCACCATTTTCTTCAACATTTTCTTCAGGTGCATTAGCCCGACGTTCTTCATGTTCTCGAATGAATTCTTCAGCAAATTCTTTAGTAGGAATGACATCCTCAGTAGCCTTGAACTTGATAGTTTCCTCAGGTGTTGGTTCATCTATCACAGTAGGTAGGTGCTCTCTTTGCGAGCCATTAGTTTCAACGAACCGCACATCTACAGTTTCAACAACTTTGTGAAGAACGTTGATGAAGACTCTGTAGGTGTGCGAGTCCTTTCCGTAACCAAGCATAAAACCTTCATGTGCTTTTCGGTGCAAATTTTTAGTTGTGATGAGGATCTCTAATCCAACATTTAGCACCGAAGACTTTGAAATAACTTACATTGGGTTTCTTATCAGTGAGGAGTTCATAGGCAGTCTTTTTGAAGAATTTGTGAAGATATACTATATTGATGATGTGGCACGCAGTATCAATTGCCTCAGTCCAGAAACGACGAGGCGTTTTGTATTCATCAAGCATAGTGCGAGCCATCTCAGCAAGAGTCCTGTTCTTGCGCTCCACGACGCCATTCTGCTGAGGAGTGTAAGGAGCAGATAACTCATGAGTAATACCAAGTTCATCAAGATAGTCATCGAGACCAGAATTCTTGAACTCAGTGCCATTGTCACTTCTGATGTGCTTGATCTTCACACCAAAGTTGGTTTAAGCCTTCGAGGAAAATCGTTTGAAGACTTCCTGCACTTCATGTTTGTAATTAACAAGGTGTACCCATGTGTAGCGAGAATAATCATCATCAACAACAAAGCCATATTGAGATGCTTCATTTGAAATAGCAGAATAATGATTAGGACCAAAGAGATCCATGTGAAGCAATTCAAACGGGCGAGTGGTGGTCATGATAGTCTTTGCTGGATGCTTGGCCTTCGTCATCTTCCCAGCTTCACAGGCTCCGCATAGGTGATCCTTGAGGAATTTGACATTCTCGATGCCAATGACATTCTTCTTCTTCGCAAGCGTGTGCAAATTCCTCATGCCTGCATGACCAAGTCGTCTATGCCAGAGCCAGCCTTCTGAAGCTTTTGCAAGTAAGCACACGGCTGGTTGTGGTCCTGTAGAGAAATCAACAATATACAGGTCTCCTCTCCTAAAGCCTTTGAAGGCTTTGGAATTGTCAGCTTCCATAACCACAACACAACGGTACTTGCCAAAGACAACAACCATATCAAGATCACAAAGCATTGAGACAGACATAAGGTTGTATCCTAAGGACTCAACAAGCATGACTTTGTCCATGTGTCAATCCTTTGTAATCGCAACCTTACCTAGACCCAATACCTGACTTTTGCCTTTTTCAGCAAAGATGATATGCTTCAGATGCGACGGAGACAATGGAGCATCCATCAATAGATTCTTGTCACCAGTCATGTGGTTTGTACATCCACTATCGAGGACCCACTCAGTGGCTTTGGGTTGATCATCCTGCAGACAAATTAGTGCAGCTTACAAACTCATATACTTCATCAGTGAAGAATATGACATCAATTCATCAGATCAATTTCATCAAGTAAAAGAACTGATAAAGCAATATGAGGAGGTGAGAAATGAAAGTTCATTTCTTCATGATTAGCCTGCGTCCTATCAGGCATGTTCAGGTCTCCAGCAAATTCTTCAGACGATTACGTGCGTCTGGAGACCTGACCCTGCAGAAGAGATTAGTTCTTTTTCTTCACCACCCACATCCGAAGGGGTGGCAAAGAGTTCATCATTCTGCGAGCTCCATACGAGAAGGATGGCATAGAAGCCAGTCCATTTCGTTTCACATAAAAGGGGTTAGAGTAAGCATAAGAGTATGAAGAGAAATTCTTCGAGGACTTATGGACATAATGATTTGAAGAATAATGCACATATCCATAATCCTTAGATCTTCCCTACGAAACAGAAGGGTTAGCACGATGATGTTCATATAAGGACTTTGATCCATATGAGGAATTTGGTCCGTATGAGGACTTGAATCCATATGAAGAATTTGGTCCATATGAAGAATTTGATCTGGGTTCCTATTCTTCATAGGTGGCGTCATGATGACATTCACCTGAAGATTTTCAAGGCATCTTTTGGGAACCCAGATTTTCTTCATCGGGGAGCTGTTCCTGTAGTTAGTGCCAATATATCTAGCAAATACTTCACCATTCTGATTTTTGAACAGTTTATAGTTGGAATCAATTGACTCATCATCAGAATGAGGAGATTCACATGCATATCCAAATAAGTTAGATGGATCAACTGGAGGTCCCTTTGCAGCAACCCATGTAGTTTTGGGGTACTGCTCAGGCTTCCAATATGTACCATCAGCATTGTGTTTCCTCTCAAAGGCGATACCCTCTTTCATAGGGTTCCTGTTGAGGATCTGCTTTTTAAGCACATCACAAAGAGCCTGATGCCCTTTGAAGCTTTTGTACATGCCTGTCGTGTACAATTCCTTCAGCCCTGCATCATCAGTGATACTAGCAATGTCCTCAGATGAGGAATTAGTATTAGCAGAGGCATGTGAAGAATTTGAAACATTAGTAGCATTTGAACATTCAGGTGAAGAATTAGCAGATTCAAGTTCAATGCAGTTCAAGCATGGAGGAACAAATTCTTCCTGGGAAGCGCTGATTTGTTGAGAAGTAATGAATCGCGCTCCTTCTGAAGATATTCATAGCTCACTCTTAGCTTCTCAAGGTCTTGCTTTCTTTGAAGAAATTCATAAGAAAGCTTCTCATGATCAGATAAGAGAGTGTTATGTTGATCTTGCAGGGTGTCATACTTAGTATGAAGTCTCTGAAGACTTTCAGCCAAAGCTTTTGACTGATCCATTTCTTCACCCAACATATCATCGCTCTTGTTTAGCATATAGTGAACTTTTTCCAAAGCTCTTTGTTGTTTAGTGGCAAGGGAAGCAAGTTTGACATAGCTGGGTCCAAATTCATCACCAGATTCATCATCACTAGACTTGGATAGGTAGCATTCAGTTACCTCAGCATCTTTTGCCATAAGGCATGATGCAGATGATGATTCTGGTTCGAATGTCATCGCTTTGAGAGATTCCTTGAAGTCCTCAAACCAAGGATCATGACAGATTTGATGACCTACATAGACCTCAGAGAGACGGTCCCAGATGAGCTTCGCATGATCAAGATGCATGATATTCCTGAACTGATTTTGTGACAGACTGGAGCAGATGACATCCTTCGCCGTGAGGTTGAGAAGAGTGTACTTGCGAATGTCATCAGCTTCCGCCATCTTGCACAAATTGGTCAGACCAATCTCAGTGACGGTCCACAGCTCATTGTTCATCGCCATGAGGCATTTATTGGGATACTCGTGACCGTCAAAGATGGGGCATGTCACTTTTGTCATACCTGCGGTCGACATAACTAAAACTCCAGGCGGTTAAACCAAAATCACACAGAACAAGGGATAACCTTGCTCTCATACCAATTGAAAGTGCGTTATATCGACTAGAGGGGGGGTGAATAGGCGATTTTTATGAAATTCTTCACTGAGGAATTTGCCGGTGAGGAAATTCCTTAGCGAAGAACTACTAGTAGCAGAATAAGTACTCAAAAGTAAGCATAACAGAATACAAGCATACTCATCATGATGAAATGAAGACAGGCACAGAGTACAGGAAGCGTAATCACAGGATGACACAGGATGAAGACAAACAGACTGAAGAAATTGAACTGAGGAAATTGAGAAAGTCTTCAGTCAAAGTCTTCAAACACAGATATGAACAAACGCACAACACAGTTATGAGGAAATGAAAGAGTTGAGGGAATAGAACCAGTAAGCTTGGTGAAGACAATGATTTGGTAGACCAGTTCCAACTGCTGTCTCAATTGTACGTCTGGTTGGAGCGGCTGAGTATTTAAACTCGAGGACACACAGTCCCAGACACCCAGTCCTGAACACGCAGCTCAGGACACCCAGTCCTCACCGTATTCTCCTTGAACTAAGGTCACACAGACCTCGTCCAATCACTCGTGGTAAGTCTTCAGGCGACTTCCAAACCTTCACAAACTTGGTGACTCGGCGATCCACAATTCCTCTTGGATGCTCTAGACCATGATGCCTAACCGTCTGGAAGAAGCACAATCTTCAAAGGTAACAAGCGTCGGATCCACACAGGATCAATCTCTTCAGTGTTGCTCAATCACTTGGGGTTTGTAGGTGTTTGGGTTTTGGGTTTTTTTGGTTTTTCCTCACTTGATGATTTTCGCTCAAAGTCCTCAGAGGATGGGTTGCTCAATGACAAGTGTCAGTTTCTCTCAGAGCAGCCAACCAGCTAGTGGTTGTAGGGGGCGGCTATTTATAGCCTAGGGAGAAGCCCGGCATGATAAGACATAAATGCCCTTCAATGATATGACCGTTAGGTGGATAGATATTTTGGGACAGCTGGCGCATAGCACAGCAACGGTCGGAATTTTGAGTTGCAAAGTCCTCTGGGCTATCATGTTCCTCACTATGTAGGCAATCCGCACTGGCGAATTCCTAACTCCTCAGTCAGGACAAATTCCTCAGAGACCAGAAGAAACTTCATCTCTGTCACTGAAGAAATTGACTGAACTGTATGAGATTTCCAATGGCATCACTCGAAGGGATTGGTAGGTGTAGGATTTTGAGTTGAGCATCACATGGAAAATTTTCCTTCGTATTTCCTCGACCCCCTTTAACAGTACGGTGTTTCCTATGACTCAAGAAAGAGAAAAAACAAAACTATGAAAATGAAAGTCTTCAAACTTCATATTCCTTGCATGAATATCAACTCTTCACGGACACACCAATTTCTTCACTTTCAAAGTCTTCATGAAAGTCTTCAGAAATATCAAGATCTTCAGTCGAAGATATTTATTTTTAGGGGGCGACTTTTCCTGTAAATATCAAACTCCTCATAGACTTATAGACCTATGTACACTCGCAAACGCATTAGTCCCTTAACCTATAAGTCTTCAATACACCAAAATCACTAAGGGGCACTAGATGCACTTACAGCAGAAAGCTGATCTTTGGACCATGCTACAGGAAAATTTCACCTTCCCGCATGAGGAGGATCTGGAGAATCCAGTTAAAAAGCCAATGATCAAGGCTTATGCTCTGAAGAAGATGGCTGAGCTATTCAGGAGGTGGAAGAATTAGCTGAAATCATCGTTTGTCGACCAAGACAAGACTCCAGAATTCATCGGCCGATTTGAGAAGATCAAAGATCAGTGGCCCGCATTTTTAACCAAAAAGAAATCTGAGAGAGCAGCGAAGATGTCAACGACAAACAAGAAAAATGCTGCAAATAAGAAGCATCACCATCGCACGGGGTCAGGTGGCTACCTAAAAGCCCGACAGTTGTGGGACAAGGCTGAGAATGACCTCATTGCTAAAGGGATCGAACCAGAGACGCGGCGCTGGCTAGACCGTTGCAGCACTTGGTTCTTCGGGATTGGGGGAAAATTGGACCCTGTAACAGGGAAGTGCATTTGGACCAACGAGTAGGTGAACACACCCATCGTGAAGCATCAGGAGTATATCGAAAAGGCACAACAAGGGACGTTCATTCCGGACAGAGAGAACGATGAGCTCACAGAGGCCCTCGAGAATCATGAGCACCCCGGACGGACACGAGGCACGCCAGGATCCCTTTCATGGAAGGCTGGATTTCCCGACGCAGGCGGTTACAAATTCCGGGAGATGAAGAAGAAAAAGGAGCTGACCCAACTACAGGCGCTGCACGCAAGGGTACAAGCGCTAGAGGAACGAGACGACGCCCGCAGCGTGCGACCTACCGAAACTGCTACACCCGAAGCAACCCCACCATCTCAGCGGAGAAGCAGCGTAGCTTCCACGGAGCTGCTTCAGGAGCCTGTCTTCACGGCTCCTGCTAGCTACCCCGTGGACTTAATCTTGGAGTCTCACAATTGCCACCTTATGACGCAATGGATGAATATGAAAGTCAAGGCGGCTGTTGGCTCTCTTGCACGTCCTGAACCTGGCGCAACTTTTCACTGCCGGCCGATTCCAGAAGGATATACTAGGGTGATGGTCGATGAAATCACAGAAAGATTTGAGGACCTCCAGCTTGACCACCCTACGGGTGATGGGGAGACTCGGTTGGGTTCTGCTCTGAAGACTCCATGCCTATGGCGGAAGGAGCTCATCAACCTTCCGAATTGGACGCCTCCGCCTCCTCCTCCTCCTCTTCCTCCTCCTCCGGCGAGTCAGGGCACTCCGCCTCCTCCACCGCCTCCTCCTCCGGCAAGTGATCAGGGCACTCGGCCTCCTTCTCCGGCGTGTGGTGGCACTCCGCCTCCTTCTCCGCCTGCGCCGGCGCACCAGCCTCCTTCTCCGGCGCGTGGCGGCACTCTGCCTTCTTCTCCGCCTGCATCGGCGCACCCGAGCAGCCACCAGCCTCCTCCTTCTCCGCCTCACCAGCAAGGGAGGAAGAGACCCGCCGCCGCCCCAGCTGCTCCGGCGCGTCATAGTCCTTCTCCTCCGCCTCGTAAGCAAGCACGAAAGAAGACAGCCGCAGCCGCTCCGTCTGCTCCGGCGTCTAGCAGTACCGCCAGAGGCAGGGAATACAGATTCGGTCCACCTCTCAAGCCTCTAGAGAAGTTACCATATGAGAGGACCGTTGAAGAAAATGCGAAGATCATGGAAAAAGAAGTGAATGACTTCTTTGAAGGGGTGAAAGCAAAGAGACATCCACCTCCGGAGGAGAAGGTAGATCGGGTGAAAGCAAAGCGCACACTCGATGCCCTGAGGAAACCACCAAAGCCTCCGCCGAAAACCAACTATGAGCACATTACTGCAAAGGTATATATCGAAGCGGAGCGATTGGGAAATACTATCAGTGATCGAAGGTTAGCAAAACGACGAGTTGGGAAAAAATTGCCCAGCTCGGCGAACAAGCGGACCAATCGTGCCCCCCAGTCGAGGTGTCTAGAGATATTGTCACTAATGATCCGGGGATGGTGCCCGGTTATAGCAATCTTAAAGATTACCTGCCCGACGATGTACATTATGATTTCTTGGAGGTGGAAGAACACCAATACCGTTACGGGAAGCCTCTTGTCAAAGATGAAAAATCTCTAACAACGACGATGCGAAGATTCCATGATTGGTACATGGAAACCTGCAGAGAGTCTGGGGGACGAATACTTTGTATCTGAGAGTTAAAGAGGAGCACGACCTCGTTGGAATTGATTTGTGGACTGTTCCATTTGAGAAGTTCTTCCAGTGGTTCAATCAAAAGGCCCTCGATAAATTAACAGTCACTTGCTACTGTCTGTAAGTACTACTTTTGTCATTAAGTCTCTATATATAGCTCAGCTCTTTCATTGCATGTATATATGATTATCCTCACTATATTATGCAGATTGAAGATCGTCGAGTGCAGAAAAGCGTAAATGTATGATATTGGGTTCATTAACCCAAATCTCATAGATATATTTGAGGTTGAAAAGAACACCGATGATGCTGAGGCCAACTTGCTCAAATCATTGATAGTTAATCAAAACAAAGATAAAATACTCTTTCCTTACAACTTCGAGTGAGTGTTACTGTCTTGTGCATATTCGGTTTCCCTTATTACTCGAGCGAGGTTATAGTAATGTAATTGATGAGTTATGCATGCGCGTGCAGCTTCCACTATATTCTCCTGGAGATTAAGCTTAAGCAGGGACTAGTAACCATCTTAGACTCGAGACGAAAATCTCCCGAGACCTATGCGGACATGACTAAAATGCTCGAGAAGTAAGTTCAATCGATCATTATCGCGCCATATCGGCAACTTTTTGTTCATTTCCTGATATCAAGTAATTGTTTTCTTTGTCTCGCAAGGTTTCGAAAGTATTCACCGCATAGGCTTCGGGACTGCTGGGGGAGCTGCGATGGACATACCCGAAACTAAGTAGTATTAGCTAGCTAGTTCTGCGCATCTCGATCCCGTTGATTCTAGCTGCTTTCATCAATGCCATTTATAATGCTTCATTATCAGTTTGGTTGACCTCTATTTCTCGTAAAGTGCTTGTGGCAGGAACAAGGGAATGATTTCTATGGATACTACGTGTGCGAGTTCATCTACAATGCGACTTGCAAAGATAAGCGGGGCTACTCTAAAAGACAATTTGATGTGCGTACACTAGTAGAAAAGGGGGCTTTGGTCCAGGCCGGGTAAGCCCATTAGTCCCGGTTCAGTCTAGAACCGGGACCAATGGGTGCATTTATCCTGGTTCGTGCGGCTAAGGCATTAGTCCCGGTTCACCTGGGCCCTTTAGTCCCGGTTCGTGCCACAAACCAGGACTAAAGGGTGCGATGCCCATTAGTCCCGGTTGGTGGCACCAACCGGTACTAAAGGTTAGACCTTTAGTCCCGGTTGGTGCCACCAACCGGGACTAATGGGCTTTGAGGCATTAGTACCGGTTCATGGCACGAACCGGTACTAAAGGTCCCATTTTCAAACTCTCCCCCCCCTGTGGACCGCCTTTTCAGTTTTAGAAAAAACAAAAGAAAATGATGCAAATGTCAAAAAAATAAAATAAAATAAGTTTCCCATGTGATATGTGGTTTAGTTGTTGGGAAAATTTACAAATATCAATTTCGACTTTATTTACAAAATCTCTCTGGAATTTGTAAAATGGGCATAACTTTTACATACGAACTCGGATTAAAAAGTTTTTTATATGAAAAATCATCTACTCGAAAAGTTACATCCGATGGAGACCGCCTACGGCCTGTTTGCAAATTTGTAGAATCCTCAAATTCCAAAAGGAAAAAAAGTTATGCTCAAATTTTAGTTTTTTAAATTTTCATTAAATCTGGTCAAACTATGGTCAAACTACTTATTCAAGAAGTATTAGTGTTACTAAATAATTATTCAAGAATATTAGTGTTATTAAATAATTATTTCAGTTTTTTTGAATTTTGGTCAAATCTGGTCAAACTATGGTCAAACAATGGTCAAACTACTTATTCAAGAAATATTAGTGTTACTAAAAAAATATTGTTTTTTAGAACAATAGTTTCAAACTCAAACAGTGAAATGTGTGACTTCATGCTCAAGCTAAACTCCTGAGGGTTAATAGGATTGACATCTTACTATTGTCAGGAAAACAACGAGTGCAGACTTGGAAACGAGGGAGAATAGAACCCGGAAGTTAAGCGTGCTCAGGCTGGGGGAGTGGGAGGATGGGTGACCGTCCGGGAAGTTAGATGATTTGGAATGATGAGGGGAGATTAGAGATTAAATTGAGCAGTGATGAGGGGTGATTAGAGATTAGAGGTTAAAATAATTCAGAAATTTGAAAATAAAAAAATAAATAAAAAATACAAAAAAATATTCAAAAAAAATCAGAAAATTTCCTTTAGTACCGGTTGGTGTTACCAACCGGGACTAAAGGTGGACCGGCCACATGGAGGGCCTTTAGTCCCGGTTCTGGTTTGAACCGGGACTAAAGGGTCAGGGCATTAGTACCGACCCTTTAGTCCCGGTTCAGGAACCGGGACTAAAGGCCCTTACGAACCGGGACAACAGGCCCTTTTTCTACCAGTGGTAAGCAATAATATTCACAATTTCATTTTATTACACCATCATTTCTGTTGAGTTTCATTCATATATATGTATTAACCCCCTTCTTCAAATTAGACGTGGGAGATGCGGAATGAACTCCTACCAGAAGATCGCATGAAAGCAATTCAAGAGGAATTTTTAGCGGGATTCTTTCTTGACCACGTCATCAATAAAGCCGGAGAATACCATGTGGAACTTGATTTCAGATGCTAGGGGATTGTAACAGATCTTCCATATTGTATATGTATGTAACCAGTAGCATCGGACAGATAATACGAAAACTTGTACCGACCGGCATTAGTACCGACCCTTTAGTCCTGGTTCAGGAACCGGGACTAAAGGCCCTTATGAACTGGGACAACAGGCCCTTTTTCTACCAGTGGTAAGCAATAATATTCACAATTTCATTTTATTACACCATCATTTCTGTTGAGTTTCATTCATATATATGTATTAACCCCCTTCTTCAAATTAGACGTGGGAGATGCGGAATGAACTCCTACCAGAAGATCGCATGAAAGCAATTCAAGAGGAATTTTTAGCGGGATTCTTTCTTGACCACGTCATCAATAAAGCCGGAGAATACCATGTGGAACTTGATTTCAGATGCTAGGGGATTGTAACAGATCTTCCATATTGTATATGTATGTAACCAGTAGCATCGGACAGATAATACGAAAACTTGTACCGACCGGCATTAGTACCGACCCTTTAGTCCTGGTTCAGGAACCGGGACTAAAGGCCCTTATGAACTGGGACAACAGGCCCTTTTTCTACCAGTGGTAAGCAATAATATTCACAATTTCATTTTATTACACCATCATTTCTGTTGAGTTTCATTCATATATATGTATTAACCCCCTTCTTCAATTAGACGTGGGAGATGCGGAATGAACTCCTACCAGAAGATCGCATGAAAGCAATTCAAGAGGAATTTTTAGCGGGATTATTTCTTGACCACGCCATCAATAAAGCCGGAGAATACCATGTGGAACTTGATTTCAGATGCTAGGGGATTGTAACAGATCTTACATATTGTATATGTATGTAGCCAGTAGCATCGGACAGATAATACGAAAACTTGTTGTTCGACCAATCTCTCGGAGAAGGAGAGATCGATCACTTCTCTCGGTATGCTTGATGAACTTCTGTAATTAATGGTTTCCTTCATTTTCTTACTAGCTAGCATGTCGAGGGCCTCTCTATACGTATAGTACATAGCGTCGACCAAGCACGGAGATAAGAGAGGACACTTCTATCTATTAATTAATTAGCTACCTAACACAATATATGAAACACCTTAATTAACCATACAAAAAACCCAAATCCACCCCCCCCCCTTCAGAAAAAAAACAAAAACCGTAGCCCCTGAACAGCTGACGCGTGGATGCCTATTGGTCCCGGTTGGTGCCACCAACCAGGACTAAAGGCCCTCCTGCCTAGGCTCGCCACAGCGGCCACGTGGAGGCCCATCTGTCCCGGTTTGTATAAGAACCGGGACTAAAGGCCTAGGGCATTAGTAATGACCCTTTTGTCCTGGTTCCGCAACCGGGACAGATGGGCCTTATGAACGGGACAAATGGCCCTTTTTCTACTAGTGGAGAGAGAAGCCAGATCATTGCATGGCACCTGTATGTGAGAAAGAGTGTGTCTTTAGGAAGCCCCCTCCACCCCTATTTATAGGCCAAGCCCAAAGGTGGCTTCTCCAAGAGGCCAAGGGGATAATACCAAAAGGCCCTCAATGTGGCTTCTCCAAGAAACCAAGCAAAAAAGCACATTCACTATTCATGACGATATTTTTCAGCGTCCGTTCGAACTGAAAATATTTATGTCGGCTCAGAACATTTCCAGTATCCTCTAAAATAATTTTCAACGTGTTCCGAAATAATTTCGGTTTAGCGATTTTCATTTGCGCAAAGCAAACAAGAATGCGTTTTTACTATTCATGAAGACAATTTTTTGCGTCCATTAAATCCTAAAATATTTCTATGGGTCTTAGAATAATTCCAGTACCCACTAAAATGATTTTGGATTCATTCCGAAACAATTTCAGATTAGTGAATTTCATCTGCGAAAAGCAAACAAACTGGTACCGGCAGCTCCGGAGCATTTCCTGTGTTATCCCAAAATTACCAGAAGTTTCCAGAATAATTCTGCACCCTCCAAGAATTATCACGCGTGTCCTCAAACCAATTTGACTTAATGGTATATGCCGAAACAACTTTTCGGTTTTACGAAACTATTTCGCTATTCTCTCTCCGGAACTCTTCCATTGTCTTCGAAACTTTTTCAGCAAATTTCTCTCAGACTCCCTGTCTAGTATTCAGCAGATAGATGACCCTTAAGCGTGTGGCCCTATAGGTTCGGTGAAGCATAGACAGGACCGGAAGACTTTCCAGTGAATGATCAACATCGGAGCCATGGACACCCATATTGACCCCTATACCCACACGGATGAATATTAGAGTGAACCTCCAGTTGCCGTGTGCTATTCCTGTTGCGTCGTGATATGTTACAAATACCCGAGGTGAGACATGTTGGCATCCCAGTGGATCAACAACTTGTCCACTACGCCAGTTACCATGTTACCGGTATTGTTCTCTTTTCTCGTTCCCGTGTTCCAGCATCCCCGTGATCAAATCACAAAGTGTCTGGCCAGATGATGATGGATACCGTAACACCGAGAGGGCCTAGAGATATCTCTCCATGGTCGGAGGAGCAAATCCCAATCTTGATCTATCAAGTTACTTGACATACTTTTCCATGAACCCGTAAGCAGGCGTAATAGCCACCCATTTACGGATGACGTTTAGCAAACCCCAAAATTCATGAAGCAAGCATGAAGAAACTCCATACTCTCATGGTCTAAGGAATCATGCAAATGTTAACCATCTCTGTGTTATGTACCATAAACTTGTGACGAATGAATCTCATAGCATAACATCAATCCGGGTCAATTCAACACAAATGTTCTCTTAACATTGTGCCCTCAAAGTTGCTGGCATAGACATGCACATGATCAGGAAAACAGAACCATCATGCAACACTTGAGCTCGTCTTAGAGGCCAGACTAGGAATACTTCTTACCGTTTATTATTCCACACATGCATATGAGTCTTCCTCCGAGCCTCGTGTGATTGCAGACTCGAGAACCATAGCGGTTATAGAATGGAACATAAACTTAATTATGAACATGGAGATAAATGATAGCTTTTATTATTGCCTCCAGGGCATACCTCCTACAAGATCTTGTTGTTTTTTGTTGCTAATTTCTTTATCCTAACAATCTTCCTAAGTTTCTTGACTTGATTGATATTCATGGAGAACTCATTTCCCCATATGCAAAAAGGGTCGAACGGTGTGTCAAAACCTCTGACAGCAGGACCTACATTTGCAAGACCAAATTGTTAAAAACCTAAATATTAGAATGGTTCGTGCAATTGCACAATAATGTGCTATTAGACAACGGACCATGCACGTGCTAACCTCGATTGTAAACCTCAGTGGTTCCCATTGTTTCCGTGCAACACAAATAAGGTAGTTAATCATTAGGTTAAGTAAGGGTTCGCATGCTATCAGTAAAATATGTTGATGAAAAATAAGCACATTGCAGATTCATCAGATTAATTCCAGCCACATGGAAAACTCATTTATCCAAACCAAGCATGATTAAGAACTAAGAAATGTAGCACTTGTATATGTTTCTCATGTATTAAGTGCAGCCAAATTCGATTTATTCCTCACATGCACAACAATACAAAATTCTACCAACGGAAATTGGACATCGCATTGCAGAATTGAACCAATTAGTTAACTAAACACCACAACAAATGAACCAAACATTAACTGAGCACCACATTTCACAATATAACATAAACCTAATAGAAGATCAGACAGTTAACCAAACCAAGCATGCTTAACAATTTGGAAATATAGCAATTGTATTTGTTTCCCATGTATTTACTACATCCAAATTCAATTTATTCCTGACATAGTATACAATAATAGAATGCACCCACAACTATTGAACATCGCATTGCAGAGTTGAACCGAACAATTAACTAAACACCACAACACAAATGAACCAAACGTTAACTGAGCACCACATTGCACAATGCTTAACCAAATCTAGCATGCTTGACAACTTGGAAATATAGCAATTGTATTCATTTCTCATGTATTTTGTAAAGATAAATTCGATTTATTTCTCACATGGAAGAGAATACAAAATTGCAGCCTGAAGAATTGAACATCACACTTGCAGAATTGAACCCAATAGTTAGCTGAAGACGACAACTAATTGACAAAACAGTTAATAAGTGAGCACCACACTGCACGACATATAGAACATATACACTAGAGCAACAAATTGCATGGTAAAATTAGATAGCACAATTCACTAGAATTTGTGCAGGAAAGGCAGGAAAAGCAGACGCAACAGGTAAATCGAGCATGCTTAACCGGCATAGCTAGCAAATGGCAAGGTGCTCCTCCAAGATCTGGGGGTCGGCACGAATGGTAGCCATCGTGACCTCATCGGCGCGTGCGTCCATGATTTGCTTCTCCGCTACCAAATGCTCCATGAGATCCTGGCAATACTGCGTGCACCATGGCTTAGGGCGGCGCTTATTTGGTGGAAGGGTCGGTGATTTGGGTGGAAGGTGTCATGCCGACGGTCGAGGCAAGTGGGATGTGGAAGGAGGAGAAGGATGGGGGTCCGTTGTGGATTACCTGCCGGGATAGACGAGGCCGAGCAGCGTGAAGGAGGGATGCCGGCAAGGAGGCGGCGCTGCAAGCAAGGAGTGAAGGTTTCAACCTGGAAAGGAAGGCAGAAACAAGGGAAATGTGGTTTTTGGTAAGGGGGGCAGGGAGGTAGATATTTCTGCGGAAGCCGAAAATTTGGAATCGCTTCAGCGAAAAATTGGCGCGCAAAGTGTCATCAGACACGGTCCCTTATTCCGAACTGTATACGATATGTGAACATCACAAACAATTCAGATAGCTTAACCCATGTGTGATGAGTTTGACCGTCAAAAATTTTGGTTTGAATTTCCCTGGTTACAGTGGTCATCCACATCATTGCATCATTTGGGTACACAAAGGAGAGTACAACACACCCACACTTCTTAATCAAGCAAGTTCAACAATTAAACAGAGCTAGCTGACCTAAACATTACTCTACAAAATTAAATACTGGCGCTCTTAATTAAACAAAACAAAGATTACTACTACGACTAGTGCTCGTCGATCTCCGCCACCACCTCCAAGTCCAGCTCGCGCCCGACGGTCTCCTAGGGAAGGGGCTCCATGGCATCCATTGCACCATACTCGGCAAGCATCTCGCCATCCGCGTCCGCCATCTCTTTGGAAAAGGCCGCCACGAGCTGGGCGTGGGCGGCCGCGATCTGGGCTTGGACGGGCTGCATTGTCGCAAGGTATGCGGTGGAGGAACGGACGGCTGCTCGAACGCTCTCGGTGATTGCCAACTCTTCGGCCGTGGGTTGTTGACCGTTGTCTGAGAAGCTTTGTTTGATTTATGCGGTGACCGCCACGAGCTAGGCATGGGTGGCCTTGACGTGGTCGTGGGCGGCCTCCATCAGGGCTAAGGCCACCGCTACGGAACGGACAGCTGTTGTGCCGCTCTCGCTAGTTGCTATCCCCGAGGCAGATGTTGCTGCCGCCACCTGCGAAGCAACAAGGGCCGTTTGGGCTGCCTTGGCCGCCCGGTCGCAGATTGGGGCCGCGCTCATGCACCTTGTTAGGACGTGCATGGCGGCTACGGCCGCGCTCTCGCCGGAGTGGGCCACTGAAGTTGCCCTCACGATGCGGGTCCACGTGCCCATCTTTCACCGGTGACGATTGAACAGTGAAATGATATTTTGGGAGCGAGCTAGTGTGCTTGATACGCCGGCTGTGGACTGTAGCCGACGCACCTGCTCGCCTAAGCCATAGGCGTAATATACACCGACAATGCTACGGGATATTATGTGCAGCATCTCGCATGGTTGGTGATAATAAACTATGTGGGATCTACTTGATTTTTCATCTTGATTTGAATTACATAATGGGGTCACACCGGCAATGGACGGTGTTTGAATTGCTAGACCTTTTATCTGCAGTGAACATGCAACTATATGTGTGTCGTAAAAGAATAGGAATTATTCAGGGTTTGTTTGAACATTTTACACATTAAATTGGTTTTCTAGCCATTTCAGGTGCACAATTCAAAATTAAACTACATGCACATGCTCCGGGACACCACACTACTGCAAGATGCTTCTAATGCGACACTACGATCAAAGACCCTTTCACGAAACTGTGTGCGATGCATTAATCACAAATGGGGATGTAAAAAACCATTAAAAAGGTGCAAAACATTTGCAATGGAGGATGCATCAAACACGGTTCAAATTTTAGTTGCGTGTATGATCCAGGGCATACGGTTCAGTACAATGAACTGTTTTTGATGAGGCGAAACAAAAGAAACATGCAGCCTGATGAAGGCGTGTGCGATATAGAGCATATGGTTCACTCGGATGAACTGTTTGTGATTAGGCAACACGAAAGAAACAGGCAGCCAGATGAAGGTGTGTGCGATATATAGCATATGCTTCACTCAGATAAACTATTTGTGATTAGGCAACACAAAAGAAACGGTCAACCAGATCAAGGTGTGTGTGATTGAGGGCATACGCTTCAGCAAGATTAACTGTTTGCGATTAGGCAACTGAATAGAAACGGGTAAGCCAGATCAAAGTGTCTGTGATTGATGGCATACACTTCACATGGATGAACTATTTGCGATTAGCCACAACAAAATGCAACAGTAGATAGATCAACGTGTCTGCGCTAGACGGGCACACCCATTCTAATTAAAAGAAGCGTGCGCGATGGTAATAACGAGCGCGCACGGTTGTTGGAACAAGACATGTGCTGACATTGCCTATTGCGGTGCACCCTATGGTGCAAACACCACGTATGCAGCCGAGATGGCGTACGTGCCCACGTTACGCCTTCCGGGAATACTGTCGCACTAATTACTGTAAGTAAATTTTGAGCATGCGTCCCGTCACAATTTTTTTAGAAGAACAGGGAGGCTGCGTCCCATCACATTCCAAATTGCAAACCTATTCACACTGATCAAAACCTAAACGGTTTCCCACTTAGGAGTGTATTACTACGCGGTTATAAATACTACTACTCCAAGATGACTGCACATTCCTCCTCAACTCCTCATCCACAAAAAGTCAAGAACAAACAAGTCATTCATCATCGTTCCCTTGCGTCTGCCATGGCCAGCGTGAGTTCTGGGTCGAGAGATTGCCACCAGGGAGAGGCGAGCCTGGAAGCGGGAGCATGAGATATGTTCCGCCTCGCCGCAAAAGAAGCCAACATGTCCCGCCACACGGCCATAGTAGCAGAGAGGTCCCGCCGCGCCGCCGAAGCAGCACAGAGGACCCGCCATGCCGTCGATACAGCAGACTGGTCCTGCCGCGCCGCGGAATCGGAAGAGATGTCCCACCGCACCGCGAATGCTGCAGAGATGTCCTCCCGTGCTGCCGCAGCCTGGGAAAATGTCACGTGGGCAGGCGAGGACTCTTACAGTCGCATGCGTGCCCTCGTCCATAGGCAGTTGGATTAGATCTCGAGGTGGACGAGGTTGCAGGATGACCTGAAAGCCTCGTTTGAACAATCTACCGACATCATCCGGCAACTAAATGAGAGCAATGCGAAGCTCCGGGCCGACCGTGACCTGCTGAGGGTGAAGATTGTCGGAAGTGCGGAGCAGCAAGAGCAGACCACTACCTTGTTGAAAAGGACCGGCGTCATCCACCAGTATAAAAAGGGTCAAATGTTCAGCTCATTAGTGCTAATGGTCACGTCTGAAGCTCATCAGGGCCGCTCTCATTAGTACCGATTCTTGCCGAACTTTTAGCACCGATTTGTGCCACGAACCGGTACTAATGAGAGTGGTGGCAGGATGTTGTCAGTCTAGGGCCCCACCAGAACCTTTAGTACCGGTCCGTGCCATGAACCGGTACTAAAGGTCGCCCTATATAAACCCTTCGTCCACCCGAGCTCGCTTCTTCCCCCTTTCCCCTCTCCTCTGTTCTTCCCTTACTCTCGAGCTCATCACAAATTTTGCCCAAATTTTGTCAACATTTGAAGGCCCCCATCCATTCAAATGATCACAAAGGTTAGCAACTTTGTCCTTTCATCTCTCATTGCTAGATTAGCTCTTGCAATGGTTTATATAGTGATTAATTTGTGGGTTTTAGTAATTTGGGAGGAATTATATGTGGTAGTATTTGATTTATATGCAATTTGAGGTCAAAATAACACTTAGTTTGCATATGTAGGTGTGGTTTACTTAGAGCCTTCTAAATCTCCGTCGTAACCACCGTCGATCGCCTGCACCGTCCCATCGCCGACACCACCTTGTGGTGAGCCTCTTGTTCATTATTTTTTTATATAAAAAATTGATGTTTGTGTGATTTGGATATATAGTTACTCGTATAATTATCTTACCCTTACGTTGTTTGTTATACATAGTGCCATGGTTTTGATATCCGTCCCCGTCGGCCCTCGTCCGTGTTATGATTCAGATGTGGTATATTCTATTTTACAACTATTTGTTGCATTTCGTGTTTATGACAAATTATGCCCATCAACTTGACATAGATATATTTATGTAGGAGGTATGTGAACCGGAAATTCCAACCGACCCTATTGTCGAGAGGATAAATTTAGTTGAAAGAGAAAACGAGTATTTTAAATAAAAATTGAAAAGAATAGAGGGGGAGAAGATGGAATTGGAGTTGCATGTTGCCGATGTCGTCGATGATCACAAGATCAAGATGGAGAAAATGTGCTTGAAGATTAGAAAGATTAGAAAATATGCCATTCATAGTGAGGCTTGGTATCATTATGCTGTTGGATCAATTGTTACCTTAGTTGCGACCTAGATCGCATTTTTTATTGCACTTAAATGCTTTAGCTAGAGAGTTATTTGTTTGTTGCATTTAAGTGTTGTATGAACTTTATCTATGAACTTGTATTAATTTGGTCTTTTCGGTGTTGAGTAATGAAGATGAGCCGACAATGGATGTACAATGACCGATGCTCTCCTGAGTTCATTAGTGACGTGCAAACTTTTCTGCTTGTGGCTGAAGCAAACAAGCGGGGTGGATGGTTTTATGCCTTGTCCATGTGCTGGCTGTAAGAATGATCACAATTACTTTAAATCAAGAACCATTCACGTCCACCTATTTGAGTCCGGTTTCATGCCCCACTATAATGTTTGGACCAAGCACGGAGAAAGAGGGGTTATGATGGAAGACAATGAAGAAGAAGAGGACGATGACAGCTCTCCTGGCCATGGGTTCCCTGAATACGATGATACAAAAATGGGGGAAGAAGATGAGCCGGCAATGTGGGAAGAAGCTGAAGAAGAGGCATTAGTTGATCCCACTGATGATCTAGGTCGGGCCATTGTCGATGCAAAGAGAAACTGCGCAAGTGATTTGGAGAAGAAGAAGTTGTAGCGCATGCTAGAGGATCACAAGAAATTGTTGTACCCGAATTGCGAAGCTGGCAAGAAAAAGTTGGGCACCACACTAATTGTTGCAATGGAAGGCAGAGAATGATGTATTTGACAAGGGATTTGGAAAGTTGCTGGTAATGATAAAGAATATGCTTCCAAAGGACAACGAATTACCCGAGAGTAAGTACGAAGCAAAGAAGGTTGTCTGCCCTCTAGGGTTAGAGGTGCAGAAGATACATGCATGCCCTAATGACTGCATCCTCTACCACGGTGAGTACGAGGATTTGAATGCTTGCCCGGTATGTGGTGCATTGCGCTATAAGATCAGCCATGATGACCCTGGTGATGTCGAGGGCGAGCGCCCTAGGAAGAAGATTCCTGCCAAGGTGATGTGGTATGCTCCTATAATACTACGGTTGAAACGTTTGTTCCAAAACAAAGAGCATGCCAAGGCGATGCGATGGCACATAGAAGACCGTAAGGAAGACGGAAAGTTGAGAGTAGCCACTGATGGGTCACAGTGGAGAAAAATTGAGAGAAAGTACAGGAAGGAGTTTGCAGGTGACGCAAGGAACGTATGGTTTAGTCTAAGCGCAGATGGCATTAATCCTTTTGGGGAGCAAAACAGCAACCATAGCACCTGGCATGTGACTCTATGTTTGTATAACCTTCCTCCTTGGTTGTGCATGAAGCGAAAGTTCATTATGATGCCAGTGCTCATCCAAGGCCCTAAGCAACCCGGCAACGACATTGATGTGTACCTAAGGCAATTAGTTGAAGAACTCTTACAGCTGTGGAATGGAACAGGTGTACGTGCGTGGGATGAGCACATGGGGTAAGAATTTCACCTCCATGCGTTGTTATTCGTGACCATCAATGATTGGCATGGTCTTAGTAACCTTTCAGGATAGACAAACAAGGGATACCACGCATGTGCGCACTGGTTGGATGATACCGACAGTATATATTTGGGTAATTGTAGGAAGAATGTGTACATGGGACATCGTCCATTTCTTCCGAGCAGGCATCTCCCGTAAGAAAGTAAGGCGAGCATTTCAAAGGTGAGGCGGGTCACCAGACGAAGCCTCGCCACCGTACTGGTGCTGATGTACATGATATGGTCAAGGATTTGAAGGTAGTCTTTGGAAAGGGTCCTGGTGGAGAACCTGTTCCGAATGACGCTGACGGACGCGCACCCCATGTGGAAGAAGAAATCTATATTTTGGGACCTTCCCTATTGGAAAGACCTAGAGGTCTGCTCAGCAATCGACGTGATGAATAATCTTTGCGTGACCCTGCTTGGCTTCCTGGGTGTGTATGGGAAGACAAAAGATAAACCTAAGGCACGGGAGGACGAGCAACGTATGCACGGAAAAGACGGCATACATCAGGGTCATGCCAACTACGCTCTTACCAAAGAAGAGAAGGAAATCTTCTTTGAATGCCTGCTCAGTATTAATTTTGGCTTCTCGTCGAATATAAAGGGAATAATAAATATGGCAGAGGAAAAGTTCCAGAACCTAAAGTCTCATGACTGCCACGTGATTATGATGCAACTGCTTCCGGTTGCATTGAGGGGGCTTCTACCGGAAAACGTTCGATTAGCCAGTGTGAAGCTATGTGCATTCCTCAATGCAATCTCTCATAAGGTAATCAATCCAGGAATCATACCAAGGTTAGAGAATGATTTGGTGCAATGTCTTGTCAGTTTCAAGTTGGTGTTCCCACGATCCTTCTTCAACACCATGACGCACGTCCTAGTTCACCTATGCGAAGAGATTAACGTTTTGGGTCCTGTATTTCTACACAATATGTTCCCCTTTGAGAGGTTCATGGGAGTCTTAAAGAAATATGTTCATAACCGTGCTAGGCCAGAAGGAAGCATCTCCAAGGGCCATGAAAATGAGGAGGACATTGAGTTTTGTATCGACTTTATTCCTGACCTTAAGCCGATTGGTGTTCCTGAATCGCGGCATAAGGGCAGACTGGAAGGAAAAGGCACGCTAGGAGGGGAACAAATAATATGTATGGACGGGCATTCTCTCACTCAAGCACACTAGACAGTTCTACAGAATTGCGCCTTGGTGGCTCTGTATATGGACGAACACAAGAATTTTCTACACTCCAAACACCCGGAGTAGTCTGACGACTGGATTACACGTGAACAAACGGGGACTCTCACCGGCTGGTTGCAGACACGTGCCATGCATGACGCTACTATTGAAGATGACATGTAATTGCTGTCCCAGTTACCATCTTCGAATGTAATGACTTTCAAAGGGTACGAGATAAAAGGGAATACATTTTACACGATCGCCCAAGATAAGAAGAGCACCAACCAAAACAGTGGTGTCTGCATTACTAGGAAAAGGCCTGCTAGTGGCGCACCTGTTTTGGCTACTAATGGCGCACTACAGGTGCGCCACTAGCATCATGCCATTAGAATTTTTTAGTAATGGTGCACCACGCAGTGCGCCATTAGTATATCCCACAGGTGCGCCATTAGTATCTGGTATACTAATGGCGCACCACATAGAAGTGCGCCATTACTAACAAATTTTTTTAAAAAAAATTCTGAATTTTTTTTTCAAATTTTTTTTCGTTTTTTTCTTAATCTCGGGTCACTATGGCTTAATCTCGGGTCAATATGCTTAATATCAAGTCAAATCGCACTCTTTGGTCAAACTTCCCGGAAGTTCACCCATCCTCACACTACTCCAGCGTGAGCACGCTTAACTTCGTAGTTCTATCCAACCCCAGCACCAGCTCACTTCACAGGCACTTGTTGATATATCTATCATATCAATTCTATTAAACCTTGTTGATGTCTAGGACTTTGTTCTTGTTCATGAGTGTGGTGAAATTTTGAAAAAATATTTCAAACTTCCCGGTCATATTACGTATCATATTTTGAAAAAAAATTAAAAAAAATTAACCAATTTTTTTCTATTACTAGTGGCGCACCTAGCAAATGGTGCGCCACTAGTAAGTTTGAATGTTTTTTTCATTTTCCCCCCTCTAGATCTTAAAAGCCCCGTATCTTTCGTTCTGTTAGGTTTTTCGGGATGTTGAAGATGTTGAACTTAGTTCCCCTAGTTCAATTCAGATGTAACTTTTCGAGTAGATGATTTTTCATATAAAGAACTTTTTTATCCGAGTTCGTATGCAAAAGTTATGCACATTTTACTAAATTCCAAAGAGATTTTGCAAATAAAGTTGATATTCATATTTGTAAATTTTCCCAACGACTAGAACACATATCACATGGGAAACTTATTTTCTTTTATTTTTTTGACATTTCCATCATTTTCTTTTATTTTTTTTAAACTGAAAAGGTGGTCCACGGGGGGGGGGGGGGCTTTTAACACTAGGGTTACTAATGGCGCACCTGATGTGTGGTGCGCCATTAGTAGTTTCGGAAAAAAATTGTTAGTAATGGCGCACAGTCCACTGGTGCGCCATTACTAACAATTTTTTATTTTTTTTCAAAACTACTAATGGCGCACGGTGGGTGTGATGCGCCATTACTATGTCAACTAGTAATGGCGCACTATCCCATGGTGCGCCATTACTAACAATTTTTTTATTTTTTTTCAAAACTACTAATGGCGCACCACACACCAGGTGCGCCATTAGTAATATATTACTAATGGCGCACCTGTATCTGGTGCGCCACTTCTATATAGTAGTGGCGCACCACATACACGGTGCCCCATTAATGTCCATATCATCTATATCCATTTTCCTAGTAGTGCCGCTTTGATGCAGCAACCAAGATGGGAAAGGAAACACATTATGGTTTCATAGAGGACATATGGGAACTTAACTATGGACGTGGTTTGAAGGTCCCTTTGTTTCGGTGCAAATGGGTAAATATGACACGAAGCAAGGTAACGGAAGACCCGCAATATGGAATGACAATAGTGGATCTCAACAATCTTTCGTATGAAGATGAACCATTCGTCCTAGCCAATGATGTGGCACAGGTTTTCTATGTGAAGGACATGTCTACCAAGCCCAGAAAAAGAAAAGATAAGGAAGCGAATGCATCATACGATGAGCCAAAGCGCCACATAGTTCTTTTTGTGAAGAGAAACATCATGGGAGTGGATGACAAGAGAGACTTGTCGGAATATTATGAAAAGTTTGATGAAATTGCTCCATTCACAGTGAATATTGACCCTAGCATCCATTAAATGATGAAGATTTCCCATGGTTACGGCGCAAAGGGACACACGCGAAGAAAACTTTTCACACCCAAAGATCTGGGATGTGATCGGCTTCACTATCATCACTTTCCTCTGTGTTTCACACCCAGGAGGGAATCTCTGTAATAGTTAGGGCAGTTATGTGTTTTGCATTTGAAACGCGAAGAAATTTTATTTGCAAACACATTTTTTCATGCAATTACTGATTTTTTTCAGCTAAAAGACCCTGAAATTGAAAAACAGTTCAAATGAACTCCGAAAAGGTTGAAGGTTGGCATGGTATCATCATTTCACCCACATAGCATGTGCAAAAAAGTAGAGAGGGTAACGGCAAAAACTGGATGCAGTTCGTATACAAATTGGACAAAGTCTTTCGAAGTATCAGAGTTTCGGATGAAAACTCATCTATTACAAAGGCATTTCATTTTAAAAAAAACTAAGATTTACCAAATTGAATATAATGATAAAACACACTAATATTAAAGATAAGAAAAAAGAATCACTCAAAACTACCGGCACTAACAGAAAGTTTGTAATTGTTTGTACCTAAAGAAAAAATATTCACAAAGAAACTCTAAAAACAGCAAAAAACAACTCAGAAATAAATAAAATAAAATAAATAAAGAAAGAAAAAAAAGAAAAAAAGCCCGCCTACTGGGCCACAGCGGCCTGCATACGACTACAAACCCAACCTGTTGTTGGGCTAGGATGCAGGCCCGCAAGGCCCTGTTGGCCCACAGGGCAGCACATAACAGGTAGGCCCAGAAAGCCTGCTTTGGAGAGGAGCTCGAAAGAGCAGCCACAGCTGGGTTTATAAACCAGTGCGGTTGCCCTTCGCTAGGCTAGGTGGGACTAAACTTTGCGCCACTCACCTGGCAGCGCACCCACTTTAGTACCGGGTCGTGGCTCCAACCGGTACTAAAGGGGGGGGGTCTTTAGTACCGGTTGGAGCCACCACCCGGTACTAAAGGCCAGCCCTTCCCGCCGCTTCGCCTGGCCAAAACAGGCCTTTAGTACCAGTTGGTGGCTCCAACCGGTACTAAAGGTGCCTCCCATATAAGAAAATACTTCAAAAATTTCACTTTCTCATCTCCCACTTCTCTCTGCCACCGCGCGGCCTCGCCATCGCCGCCCCCGTCGCGTCGTCCCGTGCCGTCGCCGTCGCGTCGCCGCCTCGTCCCGCGCCGTCGATGTCCCCATTGCCGTTGCCGTCGCCGTCGTCGTCGCCATCCGCGTCCCCGTCGTCGTGCGTCGCCGTCCGCGTCCCCGTCGCGCCGCCGCCCCGTCCCGCGTCGTCGTCACCTCGACCTCACCTGCGCGTGCTGTGAGCCCCTCCCCCGGCCTCTCCTTCCTCCAATCCACTACGCCGCCGCCGCCGGCCGCGCGCGCACACACGCACACACACTACGCGCGTGCACACACACACACAATTTTTCTGTTTTTAGTTTTTAGTTTTTTCTGTTTTTCATACAAAGTTTTAGATGAATTAATTAATTAGATTAGATTAATGTCATATAGTATATAGAAATGTTAGAAATTTTAGTATATAGAAATTTTAGAAATTTTAGAAATGTTAGTTCTAGCTAGATGAATTAGATTAATTTCAAATTGTTAGACGATGATCGATTTTTTTTAGTTTCTTATAATTTTAGTTATAGAAATTTAGAATTTGAATATAAGACGCAATCCAATAATTTAAAAAATGTTACATTTGCATATAGTATTTGTTTTCGACGATGCCCGGCCCGCATCCTCGTTGTCGACCCGTTCTCCATGACGTCCTGCTTCAGAGGACCAATGTCCGGGACTGGGCTCCGCCGGGCTGGGAGGTGCTGCCTTCAGGGGCGCGCCGCTTGGTGAGGAACCTGGCCCCGGGTCCCATCGTCGACCCTGATCTCGTTTGGTGGCGTTCGCGTGGGCCACATTCGGCGCAGAGGAAGCCGGCCCCGCTGGAGGTGGTGCGTCACCGTGTCAGGGAGGAGGACGAGCACGTCCGTTGCTACATGGCTGCTATGGACGTCAGGTTCTTCAATACCTGGCAGGTTCTTTGGGCAGATGACCAGAGATATGATCCTGTGATGGTTCCTTCTCTTTGGGTGTCCACCGCCCGCGCCTCAGGAACCGCGAGTGGCCTAGATTCTTCTGTAGTATTCGATCTTTATTAGCTAGCTAGCTAGTGATGTATTCGATATATAATATTCGAGACGATGTATTCGCGATTATATAAATTATTAGAGTTGATGTATTCGATATTATATATTATTCAAGATGATGTATTCGAGATTATATATTATTCAAGACGATGCACATTATGTACTATGATTCAGTTTTTCCTTATTGATTGCATCCATGCATTGTAATTTGAATACTAAATTGTTTTATATTTCTTCTGAATGAGTTAAATAAAAGCTATGGCGGACAATACCGACAGACAGGGAGAAGAGGCCATGTTCGAGATCATATGCAGCCCTCGCGGGCCAGATGATTAGAATGAAGATTATGACGGCTCCGAATATCTGAACAATACCGGAGAGGGTGATGATAAGATATTCGATCTCAACGACCGAATTGATGACGTCATGAACTATGATTATGATTATGATGACGCAGACAATGTTGATCTTGAAATAACAAAGACCGGCGAGGTATATTTATATAAGCATGCATCTAGTGATCATCACATATTTTTTGATTTGAAGATATATTAATGAATCACTCTTTCTTCTTTCAGCCCTCCAGCACGAGCAAATCTGCTTCTACAGACAGCAGGACAAAGCGAGGCCCGGGCAAAAAGTTGAAGGACGGTGTAAAGTAAAACATCGATGCCATCAAACCTAATGGCGAACCAATCACACCTAAGAACATTGGGAACTAGTTCATTCATCAGTGCATAGTTCTTGTGAAGGACCAACTCCCGATCTACATTCAAGAAAGGAAAAAGCCAAAAAAAATAAACATCCAGATGTTACTTGGGTCGACGACAGAGCAAAAAAATGCTTTGGGAATCTGTCATGGAACATTTCACCCTACCAGATCATTTCACTGATGCAGATGTGCAGAAAGTCAAGGACGCTGCTCTTAGGACGATGTCAATTGCATTCAACACCCACAAGAAAACTGTATGGGCCAACTACGTCGAAGGAGGATGGAAGACTCTAGAATTCAAGGGAACACTGGAGAAGCAAAGAGAACACTGGCCTGCTTTCATATAATTCAATGAATCAGAATTATCTAAGGATCAGTCGAGAAAAAACAAGGCCAATGCCGCAAAAAAGACATAGTTCCATAGGCTGGGGCCAGGTGGCTACATGGTGGCAATGCTTCAGTGGGATATGTCTGAGCAAGAGATGCTGGATGCAGGGGTCGATCCAGTTACTAGGAGCTGGCCCCCTAGGTGCAGAACTTGGTTCTATGCGCATGGGGGGCGTTGGACCCGAGGACATGCCTGGTTTCGAAGAAGGCAAGTCTAAAAGGAGACGAAGATAAGTTACTTCAAGCAATAGAAGATGCTTGAATGGGGGTGTTCACGCGCAACAGAGAGAACGACGAGCTTACGCGCGCCTTGTGAAATCCTGAACACCCGGGAAGAACATGAGGGAAGGGCCACTACTAGGAAAAGGGCTATAGATGGAATTAACACTAATGGCGCACCAGACATGTGGTGCGCCATTACTATATACTAATCGCGCACCATGTGTTGGTGCGCCATTAGTGTCCAAATACTAATGGCGCACCACATCCACGGTGTGCCATTAGTAAAAAAACTTTTTTTAAATTTTTTTTTCAAAACTACTAATGGCGCACCGTTGGAGTGGTGCAGCATTACTAGTTGAACTAGTAATGGCGCACCACTCCCACGGTGCGCCATTAGTAACTTGGCCACCACTTCCACCGAATGCACCCCCCCCCCCCCCGTGGACTGCCTTTTCAATTTAAAAAAAATAAACAAAAATGATGGAAATGTCAAAAAAATAAAAGAAAATAAGTTTCCCATGTGATATGTGGTCTAGTTGTTGTGAAAATTTACAAATATGAATTTCGACTTTATTTGCGAAATCTCTCGAGAATTTGTAAAATGGGCATAACTTTTGCGTACGAACTCGGATGAAAAAGTTTTTTATATGAAAAATCATCTACTCGAAAAGTTACATCCGAATTCAAGCAGAAGCTTCTGTTGTACCCTTTACACGAGGATTCTTCCGCGGAAGAACAACTCATATTCGCCTTGTCACAGGGCGCCGAGCACAACCTGATGACCTATGAGGTGTACGATATCAACGGCTACACATTCTACACCGAGGACAAGGACATGAAGAGCGATGGTTATCAGAACTCCAGGGTAACGATGGAATCCTACACCGGTAACGACAAGGACAGATACTACGGAAGGATCGAGGAGATCTGGGAGCTGAGCTACGCTGGAGAGAAGGTCCCGATGTTCCGTGTCAGATGGGCCAAGAGCGTCCTAAAAGAAGACCGGTATTTCACCACCATGGTTATACCCGAAGCCAAATCCAAGACCGCGGGCGGAAAAGTCACCGCGAAAAATGAGCCATGGGTACTGGCTTCCCAAGTGGACAAATGCTTCTTCATTACCGACCCGTCAAAGCCCAGTCGTGTTGTTGTGAGGAGAGGCAAAAGGAAGATCATCGGAATGGATGGAGTAGCCAATGAGCAAGACTTCGACAAGTACGGCGACCCGAAGATCGAACATGACGACGACGATGAAGTAGCAACATACACCACAAGAAGAAGCAGGACCACCCTACCTAAAGGACGTCTGTTCCACAGAAGAACTCCATTTGCGAAAAAGAAGGGCAAGAAGATTATGAACAGATAGCTAGCTAAGATCGACTGTATTTAAATCATAGTCTTCATTTCTCGGTTGTATTTCATGGGCACTTTTTGATATCATGAATATTTTTAAATTTCATGGGCACTTTTTGAATTCATGAATATTTTTTCAAATTTGATGATATTTTTTCATATTCAATATGATAAAATATTGAATATTAATGAGGACACTCGATCTCGATCCCCCTCCATCTCGATCTCGATTGCCCCTCCATCTCGATCTCGATCCCACCCGCACCCTCCCCCGCTAGCTCCACTGAAACCGACGACCCCCCGCACCCTCCCCCGCTCCACCACCGCCGACAAGCACCCCCCGCACCCTCCCCCGCTCCACCATCGCCGACGAGCACCACCCGCACCCTCCCCCGCTCCCCGATGAGCTCCGCCTCCTCTCCCCTCTTCATTTTTTAAAAAATAATAATAAAAAAGTGTAGACTACAATTGTTGTTAAACAACAATTATTACTGTTTTTATAAAAATATGTTACTGCTTCATATTCATATTCATTTTCTAAAAAATTATTACATGCAACAAAAAAAATTACTTATGGCGCACCTCTAGCTGGTGCGCCATTGCTATATATAAAATAAAGATTACTAATGGCGCACCTCTGCCTGGTGCGCCATTGCTATGTAAAAAAAGATTACTAATGGCGCACCGACAGCGGGTGCGCCATTAGTAAGATTCCCCCCTAGCTAATTCCCTCCCTCTCGCCAGATCCCCTTCCTCCCTCTCCCTCGCCCCCCTAGCTAATTCCCCCCGTTGCCCCGACCCATGCCGCCGCCGCCCCCGCGCCTTAGTCTCCGTCGCCGCCCCCACGCCGCCGCCGCCCCCGCGCCTCCGTCTCCGTCGCCGCCCCCACGTCACCGCCGCCCCCGCGCCTCCGTCTCCGTCGCCGCCCCCGTGCCTCCTCAGACGCCCTCGGACGCCCGCCGATTTCCTCCGCCTCGGCCACCATCGCCACCGCTCGACGCCGAATTCGCGCCGCCTCGACTAGCTCCGGCTACCCCGAGTCTCCCTCGACCTCCCCAGTGAGCACCCGAGCCGCTTCCCCATCTTCCCCCTCTTGATTTCCTTCTGATGTGTTCTAGGGTTAGGGGTTGGAGAATTTTGGACAAGAAAAGGGTTTGGAGAATTAAGTAGCTAGGGTTGGGGAATTAAGTAGCTAAGGAGATTATGTTTAGAGCATCAATGATGGGTGTTGATATACCTTTGGATAATTTTGATTTTATTCATGTTCTCAAGGAATTGGAATTATCCAGGGAACAAATTAGTAAGAAAACTGAACACTGTTTAGATATTCATGACTCGAATGGAAATGTCGCCTCCCTGTGTCTAAGTTGGCATGATACTGTAGTGGAAGAGGAGGAGAAATTTACTGTTGTTTCTAGACGAGAGAAAAAGTCTCCTGCTAAGAGAAATGTCACTATTTCTTCTCTTACCTCCCCTTCTATACCTTGTACTAGAGGTCAGCAAAAGAATATCAGTTCTACTTTGCCCCCTAGTAGATATGGATATATTTCTGTTAGGAGATGGTGTTATATTAAGATGCATATATTGTTATGTTACGCAAATTGTATCATCTTGCCACTTAAGTCAGCCTTCCCTTTAAGCAGAAAATTCAGTTAGGAGCTACTGTCAAAAAATTCAGTTAGGTGCAGTTAGGAGCTACTGTCAAAAACTTGAGCTACTGTCAAAAAAATCAGTTAGGTACAGTTAGCATCATGTAAGAAAATGGCCATAATGTGCCCTGATAATGATGTATTTTGTCATAAAAATATATAGTGGACTGCCATGATAATGACATGCTGCTAGTAGTTACTTCCACCATGAGTTTCGTTAATAGCAAGTCAGTTTTGTTTATAGTTGAAAGTAAGTGTGTGGTTTGAAAATCAAACAGAAATGTTTTCTTAACTCAGAAGCCTGTTACTGCACCTGTACTGCACATTACAAAGTCTCCTAGTACTTAACCCACCCAAGCTATGAGGCAAAAATTTCAGTTAATTGTTATGGACAATTGTCAATTTTCTGTAATGATGATGGAACATTATAAAGCATTGTACTCCAGTGTATATGAAGGATACAAAAAATTTAGCAACTTCTCTGATCTTATAAAGTTGTTCTTATATGGGTGAAACTTCACTTGTTTTTAGGCTAGTGCAGGGTGTTGCTTTATTCTGTCATCATTTGTAACTATGTCACAAATAAATTGTTCCTTCTTCTGTATTTGAAGTAATGACTATTCATAAGCTGAGGCATGGATTAAGTTGTTTCTTTGCTGTACCATTATATCTGGATGATTTTTTGTTTGGTGACCTATTATATCTGGAATGGAAGCTCACATTAGTTGAGCTGATTTTTTTCCATATGAAAGCAGAGGACCATATGGTCTATGGCTGGGTTTTGTCTTCGACCATTGTGTCGTGATGAATTTGCAGGTACCCCGAGAGGCCCTTGAGTCTGCCGGAATGTCGATTAACTTCCGTTCCGGAAAATTCGGGTACTCCATATGTCCTATTTTCAGCAAAGGTCATGCTGAAATTTTCCGTGAATTTTAGCATGACTTTGCTAAAAATAGGACATATGGGGTACTTGCGACTAATGCATGGGCCGGGGTATCATAGTACTTAGTTAAGTAGGATCAACTGCCCCGCCATTCTTGCTGCATTAAACCATAGGTGGCAATAGAGCCAAGTGATTAGGCCCAACTTAGAATTCTCCTTAGCATCGATAAACCCTAGATGATAAACCCAACATAGGTGGCAATAGAGCCAAGTGATTAGTGCCAAGTGATTAGGCCCAACCTAGGGTGCCTCAGCATCGATAAACCCTAAATGATGAAAACTTAACTTGGCTTCTATAGGGTGCCTCGGTGTCGATGAGAACCTAAATGATGTACGCTTAGGCTTTTAGGGTGCCTCGGCGTCGACAAAACCTAAATGATGAAAGCTTAGGCTTTTAGGGTGCCTCGATGTCAACAAACCCTAAATGATAAAACCATGGCTTTTAGGGTGCCTCGATGTCGATAAGAACCTAAATGATGAAAGCTTAGGCTTTTAGGGTGCCTCAGCGTCGACAAACCCTAAATGATAAAAGCTTAGCTTTTAGGATGCCTCGGTGTCGACAAACCCTAAATGATGTAGTTTTGAATTATGAACGTAGGATATGTCATCGTCATCATCGGACGACGAAAGTCTCCCGGCGGAGTCCGACTGGTGCCACAACGATCGAGGTCTGTGCGACATGCCTCACCTGGACGATGATCGGCGCTTCAGCATTAAGCTCGAGGAGACCTTCGAAGTTGAAACGTTACACAACGACGACAAGTGTTATTTTCATAATTAAGCATGACTTCAACTATTTCAACGTGTAATTTTCATCTTTTACAATTTGAGTATAGCTTATCCCATGCCATGCAAGACGCTATGTCTTGGAGAGGATGGATTTTGAGGACCATGAAATTTCTGAAACAAAGAAAATTCACCTAAGGACTCATCACGATGTGGACTTTGAAGTAAATCTATATAATTCTGAGAGCGTAACCCTTTTTGGTTGCAAAAATTGGGAAGCATTTTGCAAGATGTATGGTTTTGATGAGGGTATGCTTATCACCATGGATCATGGTAATCCTGACATCAACCAAGACAATATGGACATTTGGGTCCTTGTTCATACGCCTCCAGTTCTACCGCTATTTGAGTTTCTCAAACATAGTTATTAGCTAATTTATATTGTTTATTTCAAAATAGTTGACAGCTTCTTTCCATTGATAGCTTATTTTTATTGTTCAAAGAATGTGCGGGAGATGGTAGACAAAACCCACTACACCGATGGCTCCGAATTAACAACTTACAAGGAGAAAAATCATCTAGTCGGATTTTGTACTGACATTGAGAATTACATTATCCACAATCAAACTCCTCAACATTATGGTAAATACGTGCCACTAGTGCATGTGTTCAATTACGGTAACTACCATGGAGATACCCTGGTAAGATTTTTACTATTACGACATCCGTGCATCTTTTGCATACTTCTATAATTAGTACATCATTGCTAACTATGAAGTTATTACTGTGTTTTTCAACAGATATTCCCAGAGAATTGTGTGCCTCATATGATGTATCAGAAAGGTAGTCTTAATGTTTTGAACATACACCAGGTCGTCCTACGAATCTCAACTGTCCATACGAGATTTCTAAAAGAAGTGGAGACATGAAAATCAAAGGATGGAAAAAATGTATGGACAGTCGTAAGGAGCTTCTTGGAAGCAAAAGGAAGCGAAGCGCAAGAATTGGAGACAGGATGGTCTCCATTCTCCATAATGGAGAGTCAGGGTCTATATTGTTTTATGCTATTTTAGCTTAAATAGGGTATTTGGGTCTTGCCTAATACTGATGATCATGTGCTAAGAACAATTAAGTAGGGTTGGTTCGATGACTATCAAGATGATGATCGTATGAATTGTTATGAATAATGAGTAGAAGTTGTATGATGATGATTAGTAGGACTTGTTAGGATTAGTATTACTTCTGACAAACTCGATACTCGCGGTCTCGAGGCTTGTAATGTTTTATCTTTGTTCGGTCTTTTGAATTCGGAGACTAATATGATGAATTGTATTCGGAGACTAATCTTCTATTGTATTCGATGAATCTGCTGTTGTTGTGTGCTACTGTCTATATTCTGTCAAATAATATATTTTGTAACCTGTGCAAAAATCAGAAAAGTAAAAAAAACCTAATATTCATACTAATGGCGCATCACTACAGAGTGCGCCATTAGTATGCCAAGTATACTAATGGCGCATCACTACAGAGTGCGCCATTAGTATGCCAAGTATACTAATGGCGCATCCATCCGCAGTGCGCCATTAGTGTGCCAAAGCACATGGTTAAATATGGCCCTGGGAGGCATACTAATGGCGCATGGTGTTATATACTAATGGTGCACTGGGTGGTGCACCATTAGTATATCAGATACTAATGGCGCACCAGTGGTGCGCCATTAGTAATAAATACTAGTGGCGTGATACTAATGGCGCACCAGTGATGCGCCATTAGTAGGCAAAACTGCTGCGCCATTAGTAGGCCTTTTCCTAGTAGTGGGCGTTGTTCCATGGTATGAGGGCTTTTTGGACTGGAACGCCGACTACAGAAGCCGTGCAAGAAGGAAGATGGAGGAGGAGAAGAAGAGGAAGCTGGAGGAGGAGAAGAGGAAGCAGGAAGCAGAACACGTTCAAGGCTTAGAATCAGCGCACGCAGACTTGGCACTCATATTCCAGTGGCAGCAGCAGTAGATCGACTCACTTAGCCAGGAAAGGGGGTCTCAACAGTGGCAACAGCTAGCGGATGATCCAGCATTGGATAGCACCGTCCCATCCATGCCGAGAAGCAGTGTTGGTTCCACCCCAAGCGACGCACTGCTGAATAGATACCCTGTGGATGACATCATGGAGAGCACTAGCTGTGAGGTACACTTCAAAATGAAGAACATATCCATGAAGGTGGCGGACACCATTGCTTATACAAATTCCCCTGATGCAACCTTCCATTGCAACCTGATTCTAGCCGGCTATGCTCGTGTCAAGGTTGATGAAATGGTGGACCAATATTCGGGCCTAGAGCTTGAAATTCCTGGAGGTGACGAGGAGTACACACTGGGAGAAGCCAAACATCGTATCATCCTATGGAGAAAGGATTGCATCATCTTTCCAAGGCCACCGACACCGTGTTAGCCCACTCCTCCTCGAAGTCCACCACCGCGTCAGCAGACTCCCGCTCCTCCAAGTCTGCCACCGCGTCAGGACACTCCTCCTCCTCAAAGTCTAACAAAGTGTTAGGCCACTCCTCCTCCAAGTCCGGCAAAGCGTTAGGCCACTCCTCCTGCTTCAAGTCCGGCACAGTGTCAGCAGACTCCTCCTCGAAGTCCGCCACCACTTCAGCGGACTCCCGCTCCTCCAAGTCCACCAACGCGTCAGGCCACTCCTCCTCCTCCAAGTCAGGTACAGCGTCAGGCCACTCCTCCTGCTCCAACTCAGCCATGTCAGTCTTCTCCGCCGCCTCAGACATCGTAGAAGAGAGCCGCCGAAGCTATGGTGCATAGCGCTACGAGTCGAGGTAGTACAGGAGGTACATGCAAAGGCAAGCGATATAAATATGGTCCAAGCCTCGCTCATCTTCCTCAGAGGCCATACGACATGACTGAGGAGCAAAACGCAGCCATAGTGCAGGCCCAAGTGGACGCCCATTTTGGACCGAAACCGACACCGCCGCCAAGGGAGAAAGTGCCTGAGGAAAAGACTGACCACTTCATTCGTATGGCTAGACCACCAGCTCCCAAGCCTGTTGACTCAGACTGCGCCAAATCAGGAAGGCACATCGAGCACGACTACAGAAGGAGTCGAGCTCGAGCCAAGCAGCTGGCAAAAAATGTGGGAAAACCATTCCCCAGCTGGGAGAACAGGCGGCACAGTCGATCCCCCTTCTTGTTGTGCCAACAACACATGGGGGTACCGCCGCCCTATATATATGTGGGCAAACTGTTCCCCAGCTGGGCAATCTGGTCATAACCGAGGAGCATATAATGCAGGTTGAAATGCTCGGTATCACTGTTGGACAACTCCTCGAGATCGAGCCGTCTCCGCTTAGAGAGGAGGAAATAAAACGGAACTATGTCCGCGGCCAACCTTTGGTCGAGCCTGAGGAGGTCAAGAACGCCCCAACGAGAATGTATGAATTGCATGATTGGTACATGAAAATTACCAAGAGTTCCAATCGAGAGTCCCTCATGGTGAAGGTCAAGGAAGAGCATTACTTCCATAAGCTAGCTCTGTGCGTTGAGTAGTCAGAACTATTTTAGTTATTCAATCAAGATGCACTCAACAAATCTCTCGTCAGTTGCTATTGTCTGTAAGTGATTTCTTTCTATAATTGAAGTCTCAAGCTAGATTTAGTGCTCATTGATCAATCATTACTGGTAATTATCCTCACTATATTCCTTTTTGTGGTATTATGCAAGATGAAGATGTATGAAATGAAAAAAGTTGGACGCTATGGCATTGGGTTCATTGACCCAAATACCATTAATGAAAAGACATGGACATATGAATATTATAAACAAGATGTAGAGAATAAAATGCTAGAGTTCTTGAAGCGCCTCAATAGTAATGAAGATATACTACTTCCTTACAACTTTCGGTGAGTCACACTATCTTGTACTACAAATTTTGTTTTTGCTTACTAGCTAGCTAGATGTTAATAATTAAGTGTATAGGGTTTAGAGTAGTTGATTAGTGTTATGCACATGCCCGCTTAATTAAGACATGCAAACGTGTGCGCATGCAGTTACCACTGGATCTTGTTAGACATTAAAGTTGAAGAAGGAAAAGTTGAATTACTGGACTCGCTACTTAAAAAAGAAAGTGACTACACCATCTTGAAGGGGATAGTCAACAAGTAATTTCAATCATTATTAACTATATCTCGGCCTATTTAGTTCATCATTTCCTGATATCAACTATTTAATAACCCCTTTCTTAATTTTATTTGCTGGCGGGCAGGGCTTGGGCAAAGTTCATTAAGGTGACTCCAGGCAAATGGCGACAAAAGCTATTTTGGTATCGACCCAAGGTAAGTAATTAAGTAGTACTAGCTAGCTTACCATCTCTTTAATTCTTGTTTCAATACCATTCATTAATTATCATGCTTGATTAATTATTATCAGATTATATTCCATTCTCGTAAAGGCCCTGAAGCAGGCGTCGGGGACTGATCTGTGTGCATACTACGTTTGCGAGAACATTCGCATTATGGCATCCAAAAGGAGCAAATCTCAAAGACAAGAATGGTACGTTTGCCAGAACACTATTAACAATTTTTACATCATTATCGATATCTAGTCACACAACTAATACACATGCATATTGATCTCCTTCTTAACCATTCAAAGAGGTGCGGGAGAAGCTCCTACCAACGGAGCGCCTACTAGCACTTCAAGAGGAAATATCGGGATTTTTGCTCGATCAGGTCATAGATCCCAAAGGAGAATACTATTACCCGCTACCGCCCCCATGAACCACTCCCAATTGTCATCATGCTCCGAAGGCACCAAGGCAACATGTAGGAGAAATTGTGTATATATAAACATGTGTATGTGTCAATAATGGTGGTTCTAAAACATTATATATATATATGTATATATATATATATGTGTGTGTGTGTGTGTCTGTGTGTGTGTGTGTGGTCGGTTCTACGAGAAATTCTATTTATATATATGCATAACGTGTACAATATGTAGTATCGTAAAATACCAGCAAACAAAAAAGAATTAAATGGAAAACACAAAATTTAAAGGAAAAATAAAAAATAAAACTAAAACCCCCCCAAATATTTTAGTACCGGTTGGTGTTACCAACCGGTACTAAAGTGCTCCCCGCCCCCGGCGCTAGTGAAGGGGGGACCTTTAGTCCCCACCCTTTAGTGCCGGTTGTAGAACAGGCACTAAAGGCCCTCATGAACCGGTGATACATCCCGGTTCTGCACTAGTGATCGTCAAGAAACTTATGGACGAGAATGCCATGATGTGCATCGAGCATAGAAGGCTGGTGGAGGAATCCGTGGATGCTCTCAACCAGCATCTTGAGGACAAGAAAGAGCTCGTCGCCGCTCGCCGCGGAGACTAGTTCCTGCGGCCTGCAGCAATGCATAAAGAAAGTAGAGATCAGCGAGCCAGATCGTTGTCTTCCTTCTTCTTTTGCCCTTGTGTATTTCAGGTGTTGCGGCATGTGGCTTTTTTTAATTATGTTTCTAAATATGTAAGACAATTATTATCCACTTTCATCGTCCTTATATTCATCATGCTTGCTATAAGTCGCAGTTGATGCTATATAGGTCCATCGGATCTTACATCAAGATCCGTGCAAAACTTTCTTTTCAGATTTTCATTTTTCTCTTAAATCTCAGTCCAGTGAGACATATAGCCACGCCATAGAACAGGTGCTCGGGCGCCATTAATGGAGACGTTGGGAGGGAGATGCGCAGTGGGTAGCGGTCAAAGGGCTCTCCTCCCGATGAGTACACGCAAGGGTCTGACCGCACGCCTCCCGTACTCAAATAGCTACCCTGCACGGCATCTCCTAGCCAATAAAAAAGGGACGCGTGGCCGCACGTAATTGGTAAGTCGAACGCCCATGGTTTCAATAATACTTGTGTTTCCGATTTGTAACGTGACAACACTTGTTCCAAAATGACTTTGTTGATTGTTAATGTGTGTGCCTTCGCAAATCGGACAGAAAAATTACCACAGCATGTTGGTGCCATGTCATGAGAGCATGTCAAGTTTCATGATTTTCAGGCGTGTTTTGGAATTACAGGAATTAAAAACCAAGTTTCTCAATCTTTCCGGCCGAGCCACGACGCCCAGATGTTTGAATTTCACTCCCATCTCTTGCATGGGACCTAGAAATTCACCCAAGGACACACATTTCATTTTTCAAACAACTTTGGTGCACTAGAGCATGTGCTTGTAGTTCAAATTTGAATTATGCACATTAAATGCCCAGAAACTCAATTAATGTATAAAAAAGGCCAAACGAACCCGGAATAATTCCAAAATTTAGCACGGTACTTCTATTTGGTCTAATCTGGCTGTGTAAAAAAATTAAGGCGGGAGAAGCCATTGTACGTATGTCGTTTCGCACACGGAGATGACACGTTCCCTCTCGGAACCATGAACCTTTTTGAGGGAAGCTCTGGTTTATAAGAAGCTTACACCAAAGCTTGTCCCAATTCGGCCAAAAACATTACCGTAGCATGTTGGTCCCATGTCATGACACCATGCGAAGTTTCATGATTTTTAGGCGTGTTTTGGAATTACAGGAATTAAAAAACCAAGTTTCTCAATCTTTCTGGCAGAGCCACGATGCAAAGATGATTGAATTTCACTCCAATCTCTTGCATGGGACCTAGAAATTCACCCAAGGACACACATGTGATTTTTCAAACAACTTTGGTGCATTGGAGCTTGTGCTTGTAGTTCAAATTTGAATTATGCACATTAAATGCCTAGAAACTCAATTAATGTATAAAAAGGGCGAAACAAACCTGGAATAATTCAAAAATTTAGCAAGATACTTCTATTTGATCTAATCAGGCTATGTAAGAAATTAAGGCAGGAGAGGGCAGTGTATGTATTTCATTTCGCACACGGAGGTGACACGTTCCCTCTCGGAACCACGAGCCTTCTTGAGGGAAGCTCCGGTTTGCAAGAAGCTTACACCAAACCTTGTCCCAATTCGGCCAAAAAAATATCACAGCATGTTGGTGCCATGTCATGAGACCATGCCAAGTTTCATGATTTTCAGGCATGTCTTGGAATTACAGGAATTAAAGAACCAAGTTTCTCAATCTTTCTGGCCGAGCCACGACGCTCAGATGTTTGAATTTCACTCTCATCTCCTGCATGGGACCTATAAATTCACCCAAGGACACACATGTGATTTTTCAAACAACTTTGGTGCAATGGAGCATGTGATTGTAGTTCAAATTTGAATTATGCACATTAAATGCCCAAAAACTCAATTAATGTATAAAAAGGCGAAATGAACCTAGAATAATTCCAAAATTTAGCATGGTACTTCTATTTGGTCTTATCTGGCTGTGTAAAAATTTAAGATGGGAGAAATCAGTGTATGTATGTCGTTTCGCACACGGAGGTGTCACGTTCCCTCTCAGAACCACGAGCCTTCTTGACGGTAGCTCCAGTTTGGAAGAAGCTTACACCAAAGCTTGTACAAATTCGGCCAAAAAAATACCGCAGCATGTTGGTGCCATGTCATGAGACCATGCCAAGTTTCATGATTTTCAGGCATGCTTTGGAATTACAGTAATTAAAAACCAAGTTTCTCAATCTTTCGGGCCGAGCCACGATGCCCAGATGTTTGAATTTCACTCCCATCTCTGCGTGGGACCTAGAAATTCACCTAAGGACACACATGTGATTTTTCAAACAACTTTGGTGCACTGGAGCATGTGCTGGTAGTTCAAATTTGAATTATACACATTAACTGCGCAGAAACTCAATTAATGTATAAAAAAGGCCTAATGAACATGGAATAATTCCAAAATTTAACACGATACTTCTATTTGGTCTAATCTGCATGTGTAAACAAATTAAGGCGGGAGAAGGCAGTGTACGTACGTCGTTTCGCAGACGGAGGTGACACGTTCCCTCTCGGAACCAGGAGCCTTCTTGAGGGAAGGTCCGGTTTGCAATAAGCCTACACCAAAGACTGTCCCAATTCGGCCAAAGAAATTACTGCAGCATGTTAGTGCCATGTATGATACCATGCCAAGTTTCATGATTTTCATGCGTGTTTTGGATTTACAGGAATTAAAAAACCAAGTTTCTCAATCTTTCCGGCCGAGCCATGACGCCCAAATGTTTGAATTTCACTCACATCTCTTGCATGGGACCTAGAAATTCACCCAAGGACACAGATGTGATTTTTCAAACAACTTTGGTGCACTAGAGCATGTGCATGTAGTTCAAATTTGAATTATGCACATTAAATGCCCAGAAACTCAATTAATGTATAAAAAGGCCAAACGAACACGGAATAATTCCAAATTTTAGCACGATACTTCTATTTGGTCTAATCTGCCAATGTACAAAAATTAAGGCGGGAGAAGGCAGTGTACGCATGTCGTTTCGCACACAGAGGTGACACGGTCCCTCTTGGAACCAGGAGCCTTCTTGAGGGAAGCTCCGGTTTGCAAGAAGCTTACAACAAAGCTTGTCCCAATTCGGCCAAAAAATTTACTGCAGCATGTTGGTGCCATGTCATGACACTATGCCAACTTTCATGATTTGCAGCCATGTTTTGGATTTACAGTAATTAAAAAACCAAGTTTCTAAATCATTCCGGCCGAGCCACGACACCCAGATGTTTGAATTTTATTCCCATTTCTTGCATAGGACCTATAAATTCACCCAAAGACACACATGTGATTTTTCAGCAAACTTTGGTGCATTGGAGCATGTGCTTGTAGTTCAAATTTGAATTATGACACTAATTGCCCAGAAACTCAATTAATGCATAAAAATGCCAAACGAACCCAGAATAATTCCAAATTTAAACACGGCACTCATGAACTAGTTGCATGTCCACTGTACGTAAATGTTCTAGCAATTCAAACACCATCCTTTCCCTCTGTAACACCATTTTGTCTTTCAAAACATAATTAAAAAATCAGGTATACCACAAACAGTTTACTAGAAAGAATCATGTGGGATGCGATATAAAATATCTTGGCGCACCGTCTTGTCTGGCTTACGCAGGAAGCTTCGTCGTCTATAGCCCACCGCCCCCATTTGAACCACACTTGTGCACCATTTTCTCGTAGCACCGAGCGAAATTTTTTTGCCACCGCAGAAATATCTATCTCCCCACCCCCTCCCTCCTAGCAAAAGCCACATTTCCACTGTTCCTCCTTGCTTTCCAAATTCAAACCTTCACTGCTGCTTACTGTCAGCCCAGCCTCCTCGTTGGCGACCCTTCTTCTTGCAGCGCCGCCTGCTTGCCGGCTACCCTTCTTCTTGCAGCGCCGCCTGCTCGCTGGCCACCCTTCTTCTTGCAGCGCCGCCTCCTCGCTGGCGACCCTTCTTCTTGTTGCGCAGCCTCCTCACCGCCGACCCTTCTTATTGCTGCGCGGCCTCATCGATATGGTCAGGTAATCCACACCCCACCCAAACCATCATCCTCCTTTCCCATCCCACATGCGCCAAGTGATGGAGCGACACCTTCCACCGAAATCACTGACCCCTCCTCCAATTAAGCGCCGCCTACAGCCATTTTACACGCAGTATAACATGGAGCTGAGTAGCATGAGGACGCACGCGCGAACGAGGTCGCTATGGCTGCCATGTGTGTCGACCGCCAGATCTTGGAGGAGCACCTCGTCTTCGAGGCCACCGTCGACACCGCCATGCGGTTGTCTACTTTAAAATACAGTTCATGATGTTTTCTCGGGGCCACCACGAGTGCATTCTAGTGATTTGTCCTCTGTAATGTTAATATGCAATCTGATGTTTAGTTAACAGTTTGGTCCTTTGAAATGTAATGTTCTGTTAACACTTTGGTCCAACAATTGCTACATTTCGTAGTACTGTTCTCAAGCATTCTTTGTTTTGTTAACTATCTTATCTTCTAGTACATGTTTCTATTCTGCAATGCCGTGCTCACCTAACTATTTTGGTTCATTTGGTCTGCTGTCCATTTAACTGTTTGGTTCAGTTCTTCAATTTGATTTTCATTTGCTGTGGGTACAATTTTGTATTGTCATGCATGTGACACCAACCGAATTTGTCTGTACTCAATACATATTCTACTGATAGTATGACAACTCTCGATTAACCTGATCAAGATCTTCCTTACGTGTGTTGCAGGGAAACAATGGGAGACACTGTGGTTTACCATCGAGGTTTGTTCAAGCAGGGTCCTTTGGCTAATAGCACATTATTGTGCAATTGCAGGAATTATTCTAATATTTAGATCTCTTACAATTTGGTCTTGCACATGTATGCCCTGCTGTCAGAGGCTTAGACCCACTGTTTGACCCTTTTGGCATATGGGGAAATGAGATGTCCATGAATATCAGTCAAGTCAAGAAACTCAGAAAGATTGTTAGGGTCAAGAAACTTGCGATGAATAACAGCAAGATCTTTGTTTTCACAATGAAGAAGACATCAGTCAACTATAGGATGGTACCAACTCTTTTACCTTATTTTTACCCCTTGCGCCATTTCAAAATTTACAACAGCGATTTATGCATAGCTTTGTTTTCAGTACTTTTCAAAGCAGTTCACCGATGATTACCTCTCAAACCACCTCCATGGTCAAGAGGCGAGGAAGGTATTCATTCAACACCCATGGTACAATATTGAAGTCTTGCTGAAGAGGACGAAGGTTGGGCGGGCAATTATCCATAGCCACTGGCCTAAAGTTGCAAGAACATTCGACATTACTGAAGGCTCAATATTTGCCTTCCGCTTCTACAGTTTGCCAGATGAGATTCATCTGTGTATTTACCGTGTATGATGCTACTTTCCAAATGTATTTGATGCTGCATGTGAAACTTGGTGCTATTGTGTAATGCTGTAACTGAGTGCTGAAGCTATCTGATGTAATTCGATTATGAAATCCTGGTTGCTTTCATACGGATATGAAATATCTGGCGTGCTTTATAAGAAATATCAGTTTGATTAGTACATGGATTATCAATAATAGGCTAATTACCCTGCTTATTGGGGTTTTCTATTGCAGACGGTTACTCAGACAACGCCGTGGGCGATGATCTCAAACAACCCACACAGTTTCTAGAAAGTGGGCATGTTCAATCAACTAACAATCACACACGGCTCCGGCAGCAAACTGTTTGCGTTAGGCCACCTTGCACAAATGTTTCCACACAAAGAACTGCGTGTGATATACATACGAACGGAAACGTTTTCCCTTGATTGACTGTGTGGGATGTGATACGTCTCCAATGTATCTATAATTTTTGATTGCTCCATGCTATATTGTCTACTGTTTTGGACTATATTGGGCTTTATTTTCCACTTTTATATTATTTTTGGGACTAACCTATTAACCGGAGGCCCAGCCCAGAATTGATGTTTTTTTGCCTATTTCAGTGTTTCGAAGAAACGGAATATCAAACGGAGTCCAAACGGAATGAAACCTTCGGGAACGTGATCCAGGAGACTTGGACCCTACGCTAACGCATCATAGAGGCGGTCACGAGGGTGGGGGGCCACCCCCTTAGGGCGCGCCCCCCTGCCTCGTGGGCCCCTCGGAGCTCCATCGACATACTTCTTCCTCCTATATACACCTACATACCCCTAAACGAACAGAGACGGAGCCAAAAACCTAATTCCACCGCCGCAACTTTCTGTATCCACGAGATCCCATCTTGGGGCCTATTCTGGAGCTCCGCTGGAGAGGGCCGTTGAGGGAGTCCTGGATATGGGGGTCTACGGACAGCCAGACTGTCTCCATTGGCCGAACTGTTAGACTATGAAGATATAAGATTGAAGACTTCGTCTCGTGTCCGGATGGGACTCTACTTGGCGTGGAAGGCAAGCTAGGCAATACGGATATGGATATCTCCCCCTTTGTAACCAACCTTGTGTAACCCTAACCCTCTTTGGTGTCTATATAAACCGAAGGGTTTTAGTCCGTAGGACAACAATCACAACATACAATCACACCATAGGCTAGCTTCTAGGGTTTAGCCTCTCTGATCTCGTGGTAGATCTACTCTTGTACTACCCATAACATCAATATTAATCAAGCAGGACGTAGGGTTTTACCTCCATCAAGAGAGCCCGAACCTGGGTAAAACTTCGTGTCCCCCGCCTCCTGTTACCATCTGGCCTAGACGCACAGTTCGGGACCCCCTACCCGAGATCCGCCAGTTTTGACACCGACATTGGTGCTTTCATTGAGAGTTCCTCTGTGTCGTCGCCGTTAGGCTTGATGGCTCCTACCATCATCGATAGGGATGCGGTCCAGGGTGAGACTTTTCTCCCCGGACAGATCTTCGTATTCGGCGGCTTTGCACTGTGGGCTAATTCGCTTGGCCATCTGGAGCAGATTGAAAGCTACGCCCCTGGGCGTCAGGTCAGATTTGGAAATTTGAACTACACGGTCGACATCCACGGAGACTTGATCTTCTACGGATTCGAGCCATAGCCGGGCGCGCCGCACTGTCAAGATGGGTATGACCTAGCTCTGCCGCCGAACAGTACCCCAGAGGCCACGCCCGCATCAGCTACGACCTTTAGCTTGGAGCCAACTGCCCCAGTCGAGGACGGGTGCTTAGACACCGCCTCGGGGGCTGCAGTCTCAACGGCGATCGAGCCGAACACCAGCCTAACCCTCTGCGCAGCCCGTGACTCCAAGGTGTCGGACTCTTTTTCGGACTCTGAACCATCCGCGCCCCTGCCAATCAAATCCGATTGGGCGCCGAACATGGAATTCACCACCGCGGATATCTTTCAACACTCGCCCTTCGGCGACATTCTGAATTCACTAAGGTCTCTCTCTTTGTTAGGAGAGCCCTGGCCAGATTATGGCCAACAGGATTGGGATGCGGACGACTAAGAAATTCGACGCCCACCCACCACCCACTTAATAGCCACTGTCGATGACTCAACCGACATGCTCGACTTCGACTCCGAAGACATCGACGGTATTGACGACGATGCAGGAGGCGAAGAGGAACCACCGCCCACAGGGTGCTGGACGTCCACCTCATCATATGACGTATACATGGTGGACACACCAAAAGAAGACAACGACTAGGAACGGAAGGACGCACCGAAGGCTTGTTCCCTCGAGAAGCAATCAAAACGGCGGCGCAAGCGCCGCCCCAAATCCCGCCTCGGCAGAAATAATGATCATACAGACCCAGCGTTGGAGCAGGGCGAACCACTGCCAGACTACGGCAATACGGAGAATCAAACCGAACAAACTAATTCTGTCAAAGATAATAGTCCGGACGACATAACGCCGGACAGGCACCCGGAGCAGCAGAATGCCCGTCAAAGGCTTGTTGCCACCGCGAGGAGTCTGAAAAAGCAGAAGCAAAGGCTCAAGGCTACGCAGGACACACTCCAAATCAGATGGAGTAAAGTACTCAACACAGCAGCGAAGTACGGCGACAATCGCCCCACCAAGAGCTACCCAAAGCGGAAGTTCCTACCTGAATTCAATGAGGAGGCCTCAGACCCCCCACAACCAAAAATCAAAAGAGCCACATGGCCGGATAGACGACCTCACGACCAACATCGAGCGGCAAACAACGCCACTCACAAGCCAATACGCGATCCACGCGAGGGCTTGCACCAAAAGGACGGCGCAACCAGATCCATCTATGGACCACGCAAGCGCGCCCCAGCATACGATGTAACACAACAAACATCTGAACACCGCGGTACACCCAGATACAGGGGTGCCGCACACCCCCTATGTTTCACCGATGAGGTGCTGGACCATGAATTTCCAGAGGGATTCAAACCCGTAAACATAGAGGCATACGACGGAACAACAGACCCTGGGGTCTGGATTGAGGACTATATCATCCATATCCATATGCCTCGAGGAAATGATCTCCACGCCATCAAGTACTTACCCCTCAAGCTCAAAGGGCCAGCTCGTCACTGGCTTAAAAGCCTCCCCAAAAACTCCATTGGAAGCTACGAAGAGCTCGAAGACGCTTTTCGGGAAAATTTTCAAGGGACTTATGTCCGACCTCCGGACGCGGACGATTTGAGTCATATAACTCAACAGCCCGGAGAGTCAGCCCGAAAACTTTGGAACAGGTTTCTTACTAAAAAGAACCAAATTGTCGACTGTTCAGATGCCGAAGCCTTGGCAGCTTTTAAGCATAGCGTCCGTGACGAATGGCTTGCCAGACACCTCGGCCAAGAAAAGCTGAGAACAATGGCAGCATTAACAAGCCTCATGACCCGCTTTTGCGCGAGTGAGGACAGCTAGCTAGCCAGATGCAGCACCAGCGACCCTAGTACATCTGAAGTTATAGATGGAAACGGGAAATCACGGCGCAACAGCAATAACAAACGCCGGAATAAAGAATATAGCACGAAGAGCACAGCAGTAAACGCCGGATTCAAAATCTCTCGGCCAGGTCAGCAAAAGCCGCCCTCTAGAGGCGCCAGAGACGAACTGTCCAGCCTAAACAAAATTCTGGACCAAATATGTCAGATCCATAGAACCCCTGGTAAACCCGCTAATCATACCCACAGAGAATGTTGGGTCTTCAAGCAGTCCGGCAAGCTCAATGCCGTACACAAGGGGAAGGATACACCAAGCGAAGACGAGGATGAGCCTCTCAAGCAATACACTGGGGAACAAAAGAAATTTCCACCAGAAGTCAAAACAGTAAACGTGTTACACGTGATCAAAGGAAGAAACAAAACGGCACTCCCAGAAAAATATGCCCAAGGGCCTATCACAGCGGAGTCCTGCCACTGGTCGTCTCAACCGATCACATTCGACTATCGTGATTACTCAGCAAGTATCCGGCGTGCAAGATGGGCTGCCCTGGTATTAGACCCAATAATTGGCGGATACCACTTCACACGAGTCCTGATGGACGGTGGCAGCAGTCTAAACCTGATATACCAGGACACAATCCGCGAAATGGGGATAGACCCAACAAAAATTTGCCATAGCAATACTACCTTTAAAGGAGTAACGCCAGGCCCAGGGGCTCATTGCATGGGCTCACTGCTACTAAAGGTTATATTCGGCTTCCCCGATAACTTCTGTAGCAAACATTTAACCTTCAACATCGCTCCGTTCCAAAGTGACTATCAAGCACTACTCGGACACGAAGCTTTCGCTTGCTTTAATGCAATACCGCACTACGCTTCCCTCACACTCAAGATGCCCGGCCCACGTGGCAACATTACAGTAAACGGAAGAATTAAGCGATCTTCGCGCGCCGAAGAGAGTGCGGCTGCCTTGGCAGCCACACACTAAAAGCAGCCTCACCAACTAAAGCATTTAACAGGTCGTCAAGACCTCGGACACAGTTAGACGAGTCCGGCGCAGCTATATGTAATTCATACCGGATCAATGGTCACACCCCTATTACAAATACAAGGGGCTCAACGTGCGCGGACAAGTGGCAATTTTTACTCATCTTGAATTATACATGGTTTCTTTAAAAACTATCTTTTTGCACGACAACTTTTTCACCTAAGTTCCTCTCTTTTACAGATGATCATCGTGCTACACCCGTACAGGATACGGCACAATGGAGACACAGGCGCAGACGTGTAACAGGGACCCGCTCCAATGATTCTTTTTAGATTAAGACCCTGCATAAACCTCTTTTACTCTCTCTTGTTGATACATATCCACCGAATTCTCAGCACAGTTGAGAAGGATGCTGACGTCTTGGCATGTGGCCACGTCAGAATAATGCACGCACCTGGACACAAGGGGCTTCTTGCAAAGGGCACTATTCAGGATCGGTTTATACCATAAAGACCGAATACCTTAGGGAGTGTTCGGCGTCGCGAGTTTGGTCTTATATGCATCAGCTCCGAATCATTGTCTTTGGTCAAATGTTGGGTTTGCCCGGCTCCTGTGTTTTGGTGCCTTACGTTCCGCTTTATCGGCTAAGGTAGCACCAGGAGAACTATTGCGATTGTGCCCTGGTTCATCCGGATGAGCACCTCAGTAGAGAAAGCCGAAAACTGACTGTCATGATATAGCGTGAGACTGGTCAACCACTCGATGACCTATCGGAATGTTAGAATTCCTCCGCCTTAATGAAGGGCCGTTTTCCGGCCAGGCATGTACGCACCCCGCGATCAGGAGAGTGCGGAGCCACCAGGGACTATCTAGTAGCCCCACCGTCAAACTCCTATGGCTAAGTGAAAGTGTTAAAGCATTATAGTCCGGTTGCCTCGCTCGCTACGCTATCACCTCCTTAATAGGACCAAGACGTTGGGTTAAGTGTGAACACACGTTTTTTGCGAGCACCTCCGCATTATATGCGTGGGGGTTGAAGCCGACGACTGCAATCTTTCAGGTTATACACATGTATACATAAACAACCGAACATGAGGCATCATACTACTTTCAGGCAAAAGAATAAACATAACCTTATAAAAACTTCATAAAAGCATTGTGTTTACAATGAGAATACATATCACTCAAACATAATATTCTTCGAGCACTGGGCCTCTATCAAGCGAGCACCCTCGAGAACCTCCTCGAAATAATGCTCGGCAGCCACTCGGCCTATGGCCGAACCCTGCGCTGCAACAGTGGTAGCGTCCATCTCCGCCCAGTATGCTTTAACACGGGCAAGGGCCATCCGCGAGCCTTCTATGCACGCCGACCTCTTCATCGCATTAATGCGCGGCACCGCACCAAGGAACTGCTGCACCAAGATGAAATAGCTGTTCGGCTTTGGCTTTTCCAGCCATAGCTGATCCACAACAAACCTCATGGCGAGTCCGGACAACCTATTCAGTTCGGCCCATTCGGCTATCTGGTCAGTCAATGAAAGTGGACGCTCTGGAACGTGGAATTGCGGCCAGAACTACTTGTCCACTTCACGATCTATCTGACCTTGGAAGTACTTGGCCGCATCCGCAGCGCTCGCCGCCAAATCCATATACGAATCTGCCGAACTCCACAGCCGATCCAGAGGGGCATACCGTGGATCTCCGAACTTCCTCCGTAATATGAAGGGTTTCCCAGCCGCAATATCCCCGGCTTCCCGCAGCTCCTTCTTCGCTCCCATAGCAAAACGGGTGTCTTTGTCCGCCGTCGTGGCCTTCTCAAGGTCCGTTGCCTTCGCTCGGTTTTCTTTTTCAAGGACCCGGCAACGGTCGGCAGTGTCTTTTAATTCTACGGCCATCTTGGCCATCTTCTCTTGGCTCTCGCAATGTGCGGTTGTCGGTGTCAAAATCGGCGGATCTCGGGTAGGGGGTCCAGAACTGTGCGTCTAGGCCGGATGGTAACAGGAGGCAAGGGGCACGAAGTTTTACCCAGGTTCGGGCCCTCTTGATGGAGGTAAAACCCTATGACAGTCAGTTTTAGCTTTCTCTACTGAGGTGCTCGACCCAGCTCAACTGGGGCACAATCGCAGTAGTTCTCCTAGTGCTACCTTAGCCGACACAGCGTAACGTAAGGCACCAAAACATAGGAGCCGGGCAAACCCAACTATTGACCCAAGACATGATTCGGAGCCGATGCATATAATGCTATAAGTTCGGGGTGCCGCACTTGTTAAAGTGTTCGGACTTCTCACACCATATTGAGGGCTACTAAAGCCCCTGGCATATTTTGGCCGTACCAAAGTGTACGGGTGCAACATGTCGTTAAGGAACATATATTTGTAAAAAAAAGAGTAATGCAAAAATAGACAAAAGCTATGCATTGTTTATTAAAAAGGGCTGCGATCAAAGCAGAACGATACAAATAATGCGATAAGCAAAAGGTTGGACTATTTAACATGTCCGTTCCAGGGGCAGGCTGCGGAATGGTATGCGAAACAGGTATACTGCTCGTGATAGAGACCACCTGGGAGTTCCGTAATGCGGCATGGCTTGTCTGCTTCCCTGGTTCTTGCATCGTTTGTGCGGCAATTGAACTGCCGAACAGGCCTTCCGAAGAATGGAGTCCTGAAAGTAAGAGAAAATTAAAAAATTGGCAGCCCCTGGTGCGGTTTAAGCCGTGTTTCGGGCGTGCCGTGATGGTTCCCCTCCCCCTGTACCCATGGTATTTCTAGAGCGTAGTTATGTACGCGAAGCACTGGCGTCGCATTTTTGCGAGGGCTGGGGTTGGGGCCGCATTGCTAAGCCTTCTCAGAAAGTGCCAGGCGGTCTTGTTGTAGGTTACTCCGGGCGCGCTTGATGGTGTCCGGACGTTTAATGGCCAGACTAGAGAACTGCTTGCCGAGGCTGCTTTGTACTTCCGCTGCAAGGGCCGCCGTGTGCTCCTCCATTTGGATAGAGCGTTCGGTGTTTCCATTGACCGTAATTACTCCTCGAGGGCCTGGCATCTTGAGCTTAAGGTATGTGTAGTGCGGTACCGCATTGAACTTGGCGAATGCGGTTCGCCCGAGCAGTGCGTGATAGCCACTGCGGAATGGGACTATGTCGAAGATTAACTCCTCGCTTCAGAAATTATCCGGAGATCCAAAGACCACTTAAAGTGTGACTGAGCCTATACAGTTGGCCTCTACACCTGGTATTACGCCTTTAAAGGTCGTTTTGGTGGGCCTAATCCTCGAGGGATCTATGCCCATTTTCCGCACTGTATCCTGGTAAAGCAGGTTCAGGCTGCTACCGCCGTCCGTAAGGACTCTAGTGAGATGAAATCCATCAATAATTGGGTCTAGAACCAATGCGGCGAATCCGCCATGATGGGTGCTAGTGGGATGGTCCCTTCGATCAAAGGTGATCGGGCAGGAGGACCATGGGTTGAACTTTGGGGCGACTGGCTCTACCGCGTATACGTCCCTTAACGCGCGCTTCCGCTCCCTCTTGGGGTGTGGGTTGCATATATCATGTTCACCGTCCGCACTTGTGGGGGAAAACCCTTCTGTCCACTGTTGTTCGGCGGCTGGGGCTCTTCGTCGTCATCGCTATGCAACCCCTTGTCGGTATTTTCGGCATTTAACTTGCCTCCCTTCTTGAACACCCAACAATCCTTGTTGGTGTGATTGGCCAGCTTTTCGGGGGTGCCATGTATCTGGCACAAGCGGTTGAGTATTCGGTCCAAACTGGACGGGCCCCTAGGATTTCTTTTGAATGGCTTTTTCCGCTGACCGGATTTATAGCCTCTGAATCCGGCATTAACTGCCGTATCCTCGGCATTGTCTCCATTAATGCGGTGCTTCTACTTGTTGTGACGCGACCTGCCACTACTGTCCCTGGTATCCGAATTACCAGGGCTCTTGGTCATATTGTTGCTACGAGCAAGCCAGCTGTCTTCTCCCGCGCAAAAGCGGGTCATGGGTGTCATGAGTGCTGCCATAGATTTCGGCTTTTCTTGTCCAAGGTGCTGGGCAAGCCACTTGTCACAGATATTGTGCTTGAAGGCTGCTAGGGCCTCTGCGTCCGGACAGTCGACTATTTGATTTTTCTTTGTTAGGAACCGTGTCCAGAATTGCCTGGCCGATTCCTCTGGCTACTGAATTACGTGGCTTAGGTCATCGGCGTCTGGTGGTCGCACATAAGTGCCCTGGAAATTGTCGAGGAATGCGGCTTCCAGGTCCTCCCAACAACTGATTGATCCTGCTGGCAAGCTGTTAAGCCAATGCCGAGCTGGTCCTTTAAGATTGAGTGGGAGGTACTTGATGGCGTGGAGATCATCGCCGCTGGCCATGTGGATATGAAGGAGATAATCCTCAATCCATACCATAGGATCTGTTGTGCCATCATATGATTCGATGTTTACGGGTTTCAAACCCTCGGGGATTTGATGATCCATTACTTCGTCTGTGAAGCATAGTGGGTGTGCGGCGCCTCTGTACTGGGCTATATCACGACGTAGCTCCAATGAGCTTTGTCTACTATGTTCGGCCCTACCGGATTTGTGTCCGGCGTGACGGTTACCGTCTCGAGTCGTGGGGCGCCCACGCGATCCATAGATCGATCTTGTTTGCCTTGCCTTGTCCTCCAACATATCTCGCAGGTCTGGCGCATTTTCCCGTGCCTTGGTACGGGGTGCGGCTTGAGTGGAGGACCGAGAGGCCTCTCTATCGCGGCCACGAGGTGGCCAGTCGGCCGTATCAAGTGCTGGTGATGTAGGTTTAAGTGCTTCGTCCTCTAATCGGGGTAGCAACCTGCGCTTTGGGTAGCTCTTGGAGGGGCATTCGAGTTTATGCTCTTCGGCCGCAAGGACTTCAGTCCATCTGTCGACTAGCAAATCTTGATCAGCTCTAAGTTGTTGCTGTTTTTTCTTGAGGCTTCTTGCCGTGGCCATAAGCCTGCGTTGAAAACGCTCTTGCTCGACGGGATCCTCTAGCACGACGAATTTGTCGTCGTCGAGGCTTGCCTCGTCTTCGGAGGGAGGCATATAATTATCGTCCTCGACCTCTCTGTCTGCCGCTCTCTCATGAGGGCTGCCTTCTCCGTCCTCCTGTGCTGAATCTTGCTGGAGGGGGTTTTCTTCGGCACTCTCCGGAGTATTATTATCTCCCGTGCTGGAATCACCGTATTTGCTTTGGCAGGATTTTGAGCGGCGCCGCTGACGCCGGCGCTTAGGCTGTTTCTTGGAGGGGTCATCCCCCGCTGTTCCATCGCCATCTCCTTCTTTTGGGGTGTCCACCATGTATATGTCATACGACGAGGTGGCTTTCTAGGGCCCATTAATTCAGCCCATTTATATTTGTTTTCCTATGAATTTTTTGTCAGCTTCATGGACCAAGCCCAACATTGCAGCCTTTTTATTTTTGGCCCAGGGCCTTCATTGCAGCCTTTTTATTTTTGGCCCATGGCCTTCATTGCAACATTATAGCCTTTTTATTTTGGGTCGTGGCCTTTTTAGTCCATAGATTTCTTGTTTTGCCCATTATATATTGGAGCTGGTCCCACACGTCAAATATTTCGACATTGCTCAGATTATTTTGATAAGTGGATCCCACTTGTCAGGTTTCCATTTCACACATTTTTAAATCACCATTTCAAACAAAACAGAACAAACATAATTTGTCAAATAACAGTAAATCTGTTCCGATGTCACAATCTATTACAGTCAAGCGGAATAAACAAATCTCTGGCAAGTGAATACAAATAACAGTAAATCCGTTCCAATGTCACAATCTCTACAGTATCACAATGCATCACAGCTTTGCACTTGGCTTCATGGATTTTCACTTCAAATTTGTCCTGGCTCTCCTGTAAAAGAGTGAACACAAAGGCTACCAGCATTAGTGTACTGCTGCTGAGGCCAGAACCAAACAATTGCAATGGCAACACTAATGTAAACAACAAAGTAGATCTACCCACTCGTACGTTCCAGCCTCACCTTTCCCTTCCTGAATTTGGACACTATCATGCAATACTATAAAGGGCAAATAAAACAATAGACTTGCATAGTGAAATGTTTGCTTTTACAGATCTTATAGAATAATTTGTTTATGCCATAAATGCATCAGTTTGTACAATACTAGAAAGGGCAAATAAAACAACAGACTTGCATACGGCAAATAACACACATTAACCTGCTGTTGTTCTACACTTCAACTACCACATTCAAGCTCATGTTAGGCACCACCAACACTAACCTACAGGTACCAGCATGGTATATTGGTACAAGTGCAGGTCATGCAATGAACATCTCTAGAGGTGCATCTTGAAGGATGCATGTCAACAGCTAGCAAAGTGTAGCATATTGAAGCATGCTTGTCGTGTACCTTCCATTAGAGCAGCAGCCCGTAAGAAGCCCTTCATCGTCTGTCAACAATAGTGGATTCCCTGTAGTAGGCAACAACAAAGAAAATGAGAGATTCAGGGCCTGCAGAGAAACAGAGTTCAGACCATAGCAAATAAGCATACAACTACAACAAAGCAGGGAATAATTCAGTTATAATCTGCATGACAATAACAGTAATACCAATTGTAGTAGTAAGTATACAGTTCTCTAAAATGAGTAGGTAACAAAGCCTCAAAGTATGCAGTGGACAAACTGGCAACCTATTAGTCCAGTATTTGATATACATGTCGCAGCAAATACATTATGCAAACAATAAAGACAAATTTGCAAGTGGGTTTTAGTAGCTGAAGCTTAGAAGTCAACCACTTAGTCCACTAACTAAACTAAGGACCAATTCAATTAGCAGCAGATATATAGCTACCAAACCATATTTTGCAAAGATGTCTCTCCTAGAAAACCATATCCCCTGCTCTCGAGCATCCAACAAACAAAGAATAATTCTACAGAGGCAGTCATGCAGATAGATATTCCTTCACCTAAGGTTCAGGTAAGTGCAAGAAGCATGAAAGAAACATTTTCAGAGCATCATTACCCAGTCATACTCTCCGCGGACCCTTTCCACTCCATACTCCATGCCTCATACACTCAACACTCCAGCAACAGCACCTGCAGATTAACAGAAGAAGCATCCGAATGTGTCAGCAACAGCACCTGCACATTACTAGATGTCTGAATCGGGAAGAACATGTTTGAATGGAGAAGACAGAAAGAGGACTCAAGCGAACAAGATAGAGGAAAGGAGAGGACCTTCCATGGCCCTCCTCTTGAATCGGCATCGGCATCGGCATCCCCAGCAGCTTCTCTCTCCATGGCCTCCTTCCTTCACCGTGCAAGGAGGGAGATGAGATGGGAGGGCAGCAGCTTCCGTCTCCATGGACTCCTTCCTTCACCACCAAGGGAGATGAGATGGGAGGACAGTGCCTGCACACGACTGAACGCACACACGCCTACATCAGATGAGATGCGGAGAGGGAAAAAACCAGAGATAGAAGAAGAAGGAGAGAATGAGAGGAGGGGTCTGACCTCCTACAGTCTCACCCTGGCCATCTAGGGTTCCTGGATCCGTCGAGGAGGGAGGGAGGGAGCGAGGCCTGCATCTTGTCGAGCGACTCCTGCGCCTGGTTAGAGCAGCGAACGCCGACGAGCCACTGGTCTAGCTAGTGGTGGTGCTGCATCATGGCGGCGCCCTGGATCGGATTAGATCTGCCCCATGAGGACGGATTTGAATCGGAATGCGAGGACGGAGGGAGGCGGCGCAGGGGAGGAGGCCGTCCGCCACAGCGAGCCCGCGAGCCCCACGAGCAGCGCCTCCAGCGCGATGACCAGCCGCTCCAGGAACCGCTCGCAGTCGATAGTGGCGGCCCGGTGGCTCAGCCAGATGCCGCCGCCGAGGACGGCGAGGGAGAGGATGGTGGTGGCGACCATGTCCATGACGGCCTCCGTCTCGGGAAGTTGGATCTGAGAGTGGGGAGGGGAGGGATCTGGATCGGGAGCGTGATGGGGAGGGCCGAGCGGAGACCGTATGGGAGGAACGCCGGAGGAGTGGGGTGGGGGCGGCGGCGCGTCGAGATCCAGAGGGAGGGAGTGAGGTTGGGGGCGGCGGCGGGGGATCCAGAAGGAGGAGTGGTGTGCGGCGGCGGTGGATCCAGAAGGGAGAGAGGGAGAGAAGGTGGAGAAGGTTGCGGTGGGGAAGTGGGGGTGTGGGGGGTTGTGTTAGGGCTAGGTGGGGGAGAGGGTGGGGGCGAGGGCTACCGTTGGATCCACAAGCATCCAACGGTGCTTGATGCATGATCCGCGTGAGATGGCTATGGCCCAATCAGAATGCAGCATGCGTGTATAACGTTATGACCATTTAGTATTGGACGTTATGACCATTCAAAATTGGTCGTGGTCAAAAAAAATAAATTGTAAAATCATGTCAGCATTTTAATTTTTATGTTTTGAGTGTCCAAAATGAATTTTTTTTGTGAAGAAGCTATCAAATATTTGCACGAGGTGCATCTTGGAACTCCAAACAATGTTGAGTTGGGGAGTTTTCACTTTCATTGCACAAAAGAGCCATTTTTCATTTTTCGAGTGCCCGAAATGAGTTTTTTTTGTGAAGAACCTACCAAATAATTATTGCAAAATTGGACCAAATTATTTTTCTAAGATACTAGGCCATATTTAATGCACAATTGACCAAATGGTTGGGTGTAAAAAGTTTTGATCCACCTCTGGTGAAAAAGACAAATTCCCGCCGATTCAGCTGGAAGCGGGTTAAATTTGAACTGCAGCTACCTCATAGTTTGCTCTTTATTTTTTCAAAAAATCATTTCTAGGTACATAAGTATCTATTTAATCAGAGAAACACCAAAAAAATATAAGATTCAACCACTAGCTAGGAACGGTCATTCCCGCCGTTTTGACCGCATTTTGAAACGGGCATAAAAAATTCAAAAAAAATCAAAAAATGGGAAACCTTCGCATTGTGTGATTATATGTGGCCAAGTTCCTAGGAAAAATAACAAACTTGTAATACGGCAATTATTATAAAAAAGTGTTCTTGGAAACGAGCTATCATGTGTGGAGATCAATGGCTTTCAAGCCAAATGATCAATCTTATGGCCACATTCATGGCATAGTTTGTTCAAATGATCTCATATTGTGCACAAGGGTGCATATTGGAATGGCAAACAATGTTGCCTAAGGAAGTTTTCATTTTCATTGGACGAAAAAACCATTTTCCATTTTTCGAGTGCCTGAAAGGAGGTTTTTTTGTGAAGGACCTCCCAAATAATTGTTGCAAAATTGGACCAAATCATTTTTCTAAAATATTAGGACATATTTAATGCACAATTGACCAAATGTTTGGGTGTCAAAAGTTTTGATCCACCTCTGGTGAAAAAGACAAATTCCCGCCGATTCAGCTGGAAGCGGGTCAAATTTGAACTGTAGCTACCTCGTAGTTTGCTCTTTATTTTTTCCAAAAATTATTTCTAGGTACATAAGTATCTATTTAATCAGAGAAACACCAAAAAATTTGAGATTCAACCACTAGCTAGGAATGGTCATTCTCGCCGTTTTGACCGCATTTTGAAACGGGCATAAAAAATTCAAAAAAAATCAAAAAATTGGGAAACCTTCGCATTGTGTCATTATATGTGACCAAGTTCATAGGAAAAATAACAAACTTGTAATACGGCAATTATTTTAGAAAAGTGTTCTCAGAAACGAGCTATCATGCGTGAAGATTCATGGCTTTCAAGCCAAATGATCAATCTTATGGCCACATTCATGGCATAGTTTGTTCAAATGATCTCATATTGTGCACAAGGGTGCATATTGGAATGTCAAACAATGTTGCCTAAGGAAGTTTTCATTTTCGTTGGACGAAAAAACCATTTTCCATTTTTCGAGTGCCCGAAAGGAGGTTTTTTTGTGAAGGACCTCCCAAATAATTGTTGCAAAATTGGAACAAATCATTTTTATAAAATATTAGAACATATTTAATGCACAATTGACCAAATGTTTGGGTGCCAAAAGTTTTGATCCACCTCTGGTGAAAAAGACAAATTCCCACCGATTCAGCTGGAAGCGGGTCAAATTTGAACTGTAGATACCTCGTAGTTTGCTCTTTATTTTTTCCAAAAATCATTTCTAGGTACATAAGGACCTATTTAATCAGAGAAACACCAAAAAAATTCAAGATTCAACCACTAGCTAGGAACGGTCATTCCCGCCGTTTTGACCGCATTTTGAAACGGGCATAAAAAATTCAAAAAAAATCAAAAAAATTGGGAAACCTTCGCATTGTGTCATTATATGTGGCCAAGTTCCTAGGAAAAATAATAAACTTGTAATACGGCAATTATTTTAAAAAAGTGTTCTCAGAAACGAGCTATCACGTCTGGAGATCAATGGCTTTCAAGCCAAATGATCAATCTTATGGCCACATCCATGGCATAGTTTGTTCAAATGATCTCATATTGTGCACAAGGGTGCATATTGGAATGGCAAACAATGTTGCCTAAGGAAGTTTTCATTTTCGTTGGACGAAAAAACCATTTTCCATTTTTCGAGCGCCCGAAAGGAGGTTTTTTTGTGAAGGAACTACCAAATAATTGTTGCAAAATTGGACCAAATAATTTTTATAAAATACTAGGCCATATTTAATGCACAATTGACAAAATGGTTGGGTGTAAAAAAATTTGATCCACCTCTCGTGAAAAAGACAAGTTTCCGCCGATTCAGCTGGAAGCGGGTCAAATTTGAACTGCAGCTGCCTCATAGTTTGCTATTTATTTTTTCCAAAAATCATTTCTAGTTACATAAGGACCTATTTAATCATAAATACATGGTTTGGTGGCGATACGTCGAGGTTTGGGCGGTGGCCGAGGGCCCCAACTCTAGAGCGCGTAAACTCGCATGCCCGTCGCGTGGTCACCGGGTGACCGTAATGTTGCCATGTGTTCTGGGCGGCCTAGGCATGTCTAGTGGGTTAGGCACTCCCCAGGTTGGTGCTAGGAAGAAAATTACAACATAAGATTCTCACAAGGAGACCGATCGATGCTCAAACATGAATTAGCAGCCAAGTGTTTGATTAGCGGTACGGGAAATGCACATGGCCAATGGGCGTGAGTTTTGGCTGAGGATGATCATCTACTAAGGAGAATGTCTTCACAAATTTTTAGCTCAAAAGGAGGATCCTAGGTGGTACTTGCTTTGCAAAGTACCACACTGGACAAAAATATGAATGTTGAAGCTGGCTTCAAAATAATGAATGGAGTGAGCTGAAATTTTGTGGAGGATGGTTATTTGGGCATAGGAAAGCATTGTAGAAAATTGATACCATTTGGACATGCCAAAGAAGTACTTCCTTCACAATGCTCTTCTATGGACAGAAACTTGGGAAAACTAGTGAGAGAGATTGGATGAATGAAATGATCTCAAAATTGGTGTAGGTAAGTTACTTAGGTATGGTCATACGCTGGTAAATTTTCAGATCATTTAGGTAAGCCTAGCTAGTACTTACTTCACAAAGCTTCTCTCGAGGTAGAAACTTTGGAAATTTCCTGAGAAAGATTTACTAGGAAAATTGAGCTGAATATTATCATGTGGCAATAATTTGGGTATGGAAGAGTGCCCGAAAAGTTTGAGGGTAATAGGAGGGGTCTATATAACACTTGCTTTGCAACGTGCCAATTTGGCCATAAAATATAAATTGAACCTGGGCTCACATAGATGATTTGATTAATTTGGATAGGAAAGAGTGCCCAAAAATTCCGATGGCAATCAAGAATATATAAATAGCACTTCCTTCATAAAGTGTTGTTGTGAACAGAATAGGAAAATGAATATTGTTGAATTAGTTTTGAACTAGGCAAGGAAGGATTTTAACATATTTGATGAAGATATGCCCCAAAGAATTTATGAGATTTTTTTGGGAATTTTTGGAATGATAGAAATATAGGTTGCTTCACAACCTAGGGCAAAAACTGCCACATGGACATGACACATAGGCAAAACTGATGAGATGGCGCCTAGTCATCACAACCCACCACAATCTACAAGGCTATGACCATCTATATTGGTCATTAACAACTAGAAATAAGGCAGCAGACTAGCACTGTTTGCTTTGTGACCATTTCATGTAAGGAAATTACGACCTTTCTGACCAAAATGGTCGCAATGGTTTAGGGTTTGGAGCCCCCTGAACAGCTTTTGACCAATTGGTCTAAAATGGTCATAAATTTATGACCAATTCTTCGAGGGTCACTGACAGAAGGTCATAAGTTGACATATTTCTTGTAGTGAAGGGACACGAAGTTTTACCCAGGTTCGGGCCCTCTTGATGGAGGTAAAACCCTACGTGCTGCTTGATTAATATTGATGATATGGGTAGTACAAGAGTAGATCTACCACGAGATTGGAGAGGCTAAACCCTAGAAGCTAGCCTATGGTATGATTGTTGTTCTGTATGTTGTCCTACGGACTAAAACCCTCCGGTTTATATAGACACCGGAGAGGGTTAGGGTTACACAAAGTCGGTTACAATGGTAGGAGATCTACATATCCGTATCGCCAAGCTTGCCTTCCACGCCAAGGAAAGTCCCTTCCGGACACGGGATGAAGTCTTCAATCTTATATCTTCATAGTCCAGGAGTCCAGCTGAAGGTATAGTCCGGCCATCCGGACACCCCCTAATCCAGGACTCCCTCAGCGGCCTTCTCGGCTTTCAACTCTTCGGCCGCCTTCAAAGCAGCGGCATTACTAATCCTCGCTTGTTCCTTGGCTCGGGCAAGTTCTGCCCGCAAGGTTTCCACGGTGGCAGCTCCATCTGCAGTCACAACATATTAAAGATACTAGCATCATGCTTCTCTTACTATGTGGCGTTCACCAGATAATAACACTTACCCTGTGCCTCGTCAAGCCTCTTGTTAACAAGCTCGATGTCGGCGTCTGCCGCATCCAGTTGCCGTTTTAATTTGGCAAACTCACTAGTCCGGCTAGCCACCGGAGCTTCCACCACCTGTACATAGGGGCAGTCTGGTTATTGCCTGGGAATATGATCCTCTGTTCACGCCGTTCTCGACGACAACCAGAGTCTCAGGGGCTACTGTCTACACAGGGCACACCTAACATGTGAAGTACTATCACATATTATCTCACGTACCTCAATGCCTTTCAGTAGACTCATAAAGGATTCATGCTATCCGCATTCGGCGGACGAGATTCTCTCCATCACCATACCCATCAGCATACGGTGCTCTTCTGAGATGGCCGCTCGCCCCACCAACTCCCTCGGAACGTCCGACCACACACCAGACGGTGCCGAACTCTTTTGTCTGCTCTCTTAGGGAGCCGAACGCTGGGGACTTCGGGGGTCTATGGGATTATCTTCTGGCCTCACCGGATCCGGAGAGGCCCTCCGTGACGACACTTCGGGGTCTCCCGCTTCTTGAGCGGAGGAGTCCGGGGGAGGCGTTTCGCTCTCCATCATCTCTGGAAGAAGATCCCCCGAAGACGAGCTCAGCTGAGAGGGGCTAAGGCCCGAACTGCAAGATATATGCGGTGGTTATTTTCTCAGAAAAAAGATAGCATACCTTTACTATTAAAGTATTTTGGATCACTTACGACTCGTTGGAGGGCTGATCCCCCCGCAGACTTTGTGCGGCAAAAGCACCCCCCAAGGCAGGACCCTCTATGCGAGACTTCTTCTCCCGTTTGGAGGCTTCGGCTTCCGGATCCTCGGAACAGTCCTTTTCCTCCCCCGGTTGTCCTCCTTCATGGAGACGCTCATTCCCTTGGTTGGAACTGGCAGCGATGGGGGCCCGCGTCCGCCCGTATTATCCCCCCCGGTATCTTCCTTCGAGGGCTCCGGGCAAGGTGCGACCTCGAGCATCTTTTCCAATACCGGATTTTCCAAACCCTCAAGGAGGGGGGCCAAACACCGAATCATCTTCTCCTTTGTTAGCCAGTCCTGTTCAAAAAGCGAACTCTCAGAAATAACTTCATGACGAATAAAAGACACTGTGTTCGGCCAGAGGATTTCTTACTTGTTCGGCGGCGCGGTTACTGCTCAGGCCCACGTCCTCGGTAATATCCGGACACTCTACTTGAGGTCCGAAGAATGACTTGTACATCTCCTCGTGCGTTAGGCCGAGGAAACTTTGAATGGCACGCGGTCCCTCTGGGTTGAACTCCCACAAGCGAAGGGGACGGCGTTTGCAAGGCTGGACTTGACGAACCAGCATAACTTGTATTACCACAGCCAAATTAAAATCTCCCCCGAAGAGATCTCGGATGCGGCTTTGCAGTATAGGCACGTCCTTGGCTGGACCCCAGCTCAGACCTCTGCTAATACATGACATCAGTTGTGGTGGGGGGCCCGAGCGGAAAGCGGGGGCAGCCGCCCACTTGGCACTTCTAGGAGCCGTGACATAAAACCACTCCCTTTGCCATAATTCGGACACCTCTGGAAAGGAACCTTTCGGCCATGGAGCTCCTGCCATCTTGCCTATTGATGCACCTCCGCACGCTGCATGTTGCCCCTTGATCATCTTCGACTTTACTTCAAAGGTCTTGAGCCACAGGCCGAAGTGAGGGGTAACACGGAGGAAGGCCTCGCACACGACAATAAATGTCGAGATGTGGAGAAAGGAGTCTGGAGCTAGATCGTGGAAATCTAGCCCATAATAGAACATCAAACCACTGACGAAGGGATCCAGAGTGAGGCCTAGACCTCGGAGGAAGTGGGAGACGAACACGACGTTCTCGTTGGGTTCGGGAGTAGGGACGATCTGCCCTCGAGCAGGCAGCCGATGCGAAACCTCGGCGGTCAGGTATCTGGCCTCCCTCAACTTCTTAATGTCCTCTTCCATAACGGAGGAGGACATCCATCGGCCTTGAAGGCTGGATCCGGACATGATTGATGATCCGGAGCACCTAACCTGGGCTTTGGGTGTTAGAACTCGAGGCGGGGGAACGGTTCGATTGGGCACGAGAGGGAAAAAGCGAAAACCTTGTCCCTTTATAAAGAGGGTGAATATCAAGCGTCCTCTCCGTAGCCGTTTAGGACTTTCCTATAATCTAGGAGTCCTAGACACGGTTGGGATACCCACGACCGCATTAATGAGAATCCCGTAACTGGGGGAACACGATCTCCGCTTCGGCAAGACGTGTCAAGAAACCGCCTCGGGTTATGTGTGGAGCTGGTTGAAGAAAAACGGTTCGAATAATCGCCGGGCCATGACACAATGTCATGCTGCCAAAACAAGCCAGCAAATTAGTTCTGCGAAAATATTATTCTCTCTATGGTGGAATGTGGAACTTATTTTGCAGGGTCGGACACTATCCTCATATTCAAATTCTTCTGTGATGTATTCGGAGAGGGAACCCGCCTTGCAATGCTGAAGACAATACTGCGTGCCGGACTCAGCCTGGTTCAGGGGCTACTGAGGGAGTCCTGGATAAGGGGGTCTCCGAACAGCCGGACTATCTCCATTGGCCGGACTGTTAGACTATGAAGATACAAGATTGAAGACTTCGTCTCGTGTCCGGATGGGAATCTACTTGGCGTGGAAGGAAAGCTAGGCAATACGGATATGGATATCTCCCCCTTTGTAACCGACCTTGTGTAACCCTAACCCTCTCCAGTGTCTATATAAACCGAAGGGTTTTAGTCCGTAGGACAACAATCACAACATACAATCATACTATAGGCTAGCTTCTAGGGTTTATCCTCTCTGATCTTGTGGTAGATCTACTCTTGTACTGCCCATATCATCAACATTAATCAAGCAGGACGTAGGGTTTTACCTCCATCAAGAGGGCCCGAACCTGGGTAAAACTTCGTGTCCCCCGCCTCATGATACCATCCGGCCTGGACGCACAGTTCGGGACCCCCTACCCGAGATCCGCCGGTTTTGACACCGACAGCCATCATCAAGGAGGGCTTCTACATCATCATAGCCCCTCCGATGAAGTGTGAGTAGTTTACCTCAGACCTTCGGGTCCATAGCTAGTAGCTAGATGGCTTCTTCTCTCTTTCTGGATCTCAATACAAAGTTCTCCCCCTCTCTTGTGGAGATCTATTCGATGTAATCTTCTTCTTTTTTGCGGTGTGTTTGTTGAGACCGATGAATTGTGGGTTTATGATCAAGTCTATCTATGGATAATATTTGAATCTTCTCTGAATTCTTTTATGTATGATTGGTTATATTTGCAAGTATCTTCGAATTATTAGTTTGCTTTGGCCTACTAGATTGGTTTTTCTTGCCATGGGAGAAGTGCTTAGCTTTGGGTTCGATCTTGCGGTGTCCTTTCCTAGCGACAGAATGGGCAGCAAGGCACGTATTGCATCGTTTCCATCGAGGATAACAAGATGGGGTCTATTTCATATTGCATGAATTTATCTCTCTACATCATGTCATCTTGCTTAAAGCATTACTCTGTTTTTAACTTAATACTCTAGATGCATGCTGGATAGCGGTTGATGAGTGGAGTAATAGTAGTAGATGCAGAATCATTTCGGTCTACTTGTCACGGGCGTGATGCCTATATACATGATCATGCCTAGATATTCTCATAACTATGCTCAATTATGTCAATTGCTCAACAGTAATTTGTTCACCCACCATAGAATACTTATGCTCTTGAGAGAAGCCACTAGTGAAACCTATGGCCCCCGGGTCTATTCTCATCATATCAATCTCCATCACTTTAATCTTGCTTTGCTTTTTACTTTGCCTTTTACTTTTCACTTTGCATCTCTATACCAAAAATACCAAAAATATTATATCTATCAGATCTCACTCTCGTAAGTGACCGTGAAGGGATTGATAACCCCTAATCACGTTGGTTGCGAGTAGCTATCGTTTTGTGCAGGTACGAGGGACTTGAGCGTGGCCTCCTACTGGATTGATACCTTGGTTCTCAAAAACTGAGGGAAATACTTACGCTACTCTACTGCATCATCCTTTCCTCTTCGGGGAAATCCAACGCAAGCTCAAGACGTAGCAGGATGTACATAAGAACATAAATGAATTCCTTGGATTGACTGTGTGTGATATACATACCTACGGAAATGTTTTTCTGGGATTCACCGTGTGGGATGTACATACCTACGGAAATGATTTTCTCGGATTACCATGTGGGATGTACATACCTACCGAAATGATTGGGTTTTGATGCCTCACCCGATCGCACACGGGCCTAGCCTGGGTCACAGGAGGGCCTATCCCTGACGATTTCTGGGTGTTGTGGGAAGGACACCCTATCGCACACACTCACTTGGCTACAGTTCCAAATGCCATCGCGGGAAGGGGTTAAAAACCACCATTTGTTTAGTACCTCGCTATACCAATGCCGACATGGGTTGTAAAATCATATATGTGTCCACGGGTTTATGCTTAAGTCCCATGCAAGAGATGAGGATGAAATTCGAACACCACAGCACCGTGGCTCTCCGGCAAACGTCGGCGTACTTGCTTTTGTAATTCTAGTGAATCCAAAATTAATGAAACTTGGCATGCTATCATGGAGCGGCATCAACATGTCGTGGTAAATGTTTTGTCCCATTTGGGGCAGGTTTGGGGATATGCTTCTCACAAACCAGAGCATCTCACAACAAGCCTAATGGTTTCGGTAGGGAACATTTCACCTTTCTGGATGAAATGATATCCATTGCCTCTTCTCGATTTCAATTTTTTTCCTAGTGTCAACATAGAACAACGCGAGTGTTGTGTCAATTTTTGGGAATTTTTGGGTTTCTTTTGGACATTTTTATGCATTAAATTGAGTTTTCATTGCATTTATGTGCATAATTCAAATTTGAACTACATGCACATGGTATAATGCATATAAATTGGTTGTAACTTCAAATTTTTGTCCTTGGTTGCATGCTTAGGTCCCATGCAAGAAATGAGAATGAATGTCAAACACCCTGCCACCGTCACTCGGCCGCAAACATTCAGATACATCATTTTTAAATTCTAGTGAATCCAAACTTGTCTGAAATTCATGAAACTTGGCATGCTATCATGGAGCGGCATCAACATGCCGTGGTAAATTTTTTGTCCCATTTGGGGCAAGTTTGGGTATATGCTTCTCACAAACCAGAGCTTCTCACAAACAAGCATGATGGTTTCGGTAGGGAACACCCCACCTTCAGGGACGAAACGATATCCATAGCCTCTAATTGCTTTCAAATTTTTCTCCTCTCAACCTAGAACAATAGGAGTGTTGTGTCAATTTTTGTGATTTTTCTGGGTTCGTTTGGACATTTTTAAGCATTAATTGAGTTTTCAATGCATTCATGTGCATAATTCAAATTTGAACTACATGCACATGATCTAATGCATATAAATTGGTTGAAAATTCAAATATGTGTCCTTGGTTGCATGCTTAGGTCCCATGCAAGAAATGGGAATGAATGTCAAACACCTTGCCACTGTCACTGGGCCGCAAACATTGAGATGCCTGGTTTTTAAATCCTAGTAAATCCAAAGCTCGTCTGAAATTCATGAAACTTGGCGTGCTATCATGGAGCGGCATCAACATGCCGTGGTAAATTTTTTGTCCCATTTGGGGCAGGTTTGGGGATATACTTCTCACAAACCAGAGCTTCTGACAACAAGTCTGATGGTTTCGGTAGGGAATGTTTCACCTTTCTGGACGAAACAATATCCATTACCTCTTCTCAATTTCAATTTTTTCCTAGTGTCAACATAGAACAACAAGAGTGATGTGTCTGTTTTTGGGATTCTTCGGGGTTTGTTTGGAGATTCACTACTGCAGGATGGTCCAAACGCGACACTACGATCAGAGACCCTTTGAAGAAAATGTGTGTGATGCCATAATCGCAAACGGTGATGTAATAAAACCGCCAAAAAGGGTGCAAAACGTTTGCGATGACGGATGCATCAAACACGGTTCAAATTTTAGTTGCGTGTGCGATGCAGGGCATACGGTTCAGTTCAATTAATTGTTTGCGATGAGGAGGAACAAACGAAACTAGCAGCCAGATGAAGGTGTGTGCGACATACAGCATACGGTTCACTAGGATGAACTGTGTGTGATTAGGCAACTCAATGGAAACATTTCAACTGAACAAGAAGTGTGTGATACGCGGCAAACAGGTACGTAATCAGAAATGTGTGCAAGGACCAGTAATAACACAGACGATTGCTGCTAATAAGCCGTGTGATTTTCTCTGTCTACAGAAGAATAACATGTATATATATAACTGAAATAAACATACAATTACATAAGTGACTATACAGATCATTAACACACACCTCAATAAACAATTGCATGCATTCTAAAGTAGGAGAAACAATCGTCTAGTCATCTACTTCTTATGACGCTCCTGCCGCTACTCTGTGGCTCGATCCCTCGTCTGGGGCAGGAAGAAGACAGTTCCCCATATCAACGATCCGCATGTACATTTCGTAGCTTGTGTATGCATCCATGGCCGCGTACTAGACATGTTCTTCATCCTGTCTCTCATGCCACACATTATGCCAGGCATTCTTGTCCTTATTGCTCTCATTCTTCATCTTCATGTAGTAGGGGTCGATGATGGCCGGGGCGAGGTCAACCAGGGAGTTCAGTTTGTTTTTGTCTCTGCCCCAGACCTTGTAGTGGCGCTGGATGTTGACAACATTCGGGCATTTCAAGCCCGAAACCTTGAGTGCTTTTAGATCGTTGGTGGTGTCCACCATAGCGAAACTGTAATCAGAGATGTTGATAAACCTGGAGAAATGCTCGCAAGGCCTTGTGGCCAGGTGGTAGTGGTAGATGAGGATGTCATGTCACACGCACAACTGGGTGACGACAACCTTCTGATCGTGCCCGGTACGACCCATGGTGTACTCGAGGTTGAAGACGACCACTTGGTACTTGTCCTCGGCAAGGAACTGCTCCATAGTTTGGATGGAGCTCTCCACCGAGACCGTATCATTCGTGTACACCATCGAGAGAGCCTTCCCCCTCACATGGGTGTCCACAACTTGTTGCGTGGTGAACTGCCTGCCGTTGTCATCGTCGGCCGCTGGGAGAGCCATTGGAGCCATGGGGAGCGCCATTGGAACCGCTGGATGTCCTCTCTGTATGTGTCCTCGTGGGTATGCTTATTGTGTCATGTGAGACGAGAGATGAAGGTAAATGGCCACAGGAATAAAAGGGGGTCGGGTGGCGTGGATTCTCGGCGCGTCCGCATGGCAATTTTTGAAGCGGGTAACTGCATCGTCGCGCCGCGCCCGGCGCAACCGCATGCACACGAACGTGTGCATGATCATGCGCCGGCCCCAAACACTAGCAGCGCACGTGGACGGACGAGGGTAGAGCACCCGGAGGGATGCGAGAGAAGAGCGCGCGTGGCGGGACGCGAGAAGAGCGCGTCGCGGCCGCCTGAAGCGCAAGCAACCACACGCATAGAGCATTTGAACACGCAGGAAATGGTCGCCTACAAGCCGCCCGACAGTTGTGTAGAGAGCGGGTGTGTGCTACTACCTCCGTCTAGTCTATAATCCCCTTTATATTATGTGCCATACTTTGCCCTCAAATTTAAACAACAAAATGTTAATGCATGTTATAAAAATTATATAATTGGAAAATATGTTCAAATACGAATCCAACTATATAATCTTTGGTGACATGCATTCGTATTTTATTAGTCAAATCATACCTATAAACCAGGAGGGAGGTATACTAGGTAATTAAATCGCAAACGTTTTTTTGGCAGACGGCATACAGCCCAAGCTTGCACAGTGCGCGGGGGCGTTCTTTTGGCCAAACCCCAAAATCCTAATGCTTATCGGCCTGCTATATAAACCCTCACGGCCGGCGAGTCCTATGTCACATTTTCCCCTCCCTCCCTCTAGCTTATCTCGCCTACTTCTCCCACAATAGCCAATGGCACCGGTCCATCGTCGTCGCTCAGCCACTCCGCCGTCATCAGAGGACAGCTCCAACTGGGAGGCTACACCATGGCGGCGGCGCAGTCCCCAGCGTAGTGTAGTGCGCGTGGCGTCCCTATTGGGTGTGCGCGGAACACCCACAACACGCTCCGCCGCCGCTTCCCGTCGGCAGCTGTTGCCCGCCGCCGTTGCCGCCCCACCACCATCGAAAGCTAGGGCCATCTCCTGCTTCGCCGCCGCGGCCTAGAGGCGGGAGGTGGCTGTCGTGGCCGCCACCCCACTACCGGCCACTGTGGCCATCACTCGCTCCGCCACCGCAGCCCGAAGACGGGAGGTTGTGGTCGTGGCCGCCACCCCATCATTGGCCGCCATGGCTGCCAGCCCACCGTCGATAGCCGGGGTCATCACCCGCTCTGCCATCGTCGCCCGAATGCGGGAGGCGGAGGTGGATGCTCGCATGTGTGTCAGCGACCTTGCGCGCTACAGCTAGTTCCTACAGGACGAGGCGGAGCGCCTCGTCGAGCGTGCAAAGATCCTTACCGCAGCCGTGGCCGCAGCACATGCCGCCTCAGAGGCGAGGAATCAGGAGATCTATGTGGAGAACCACCGCTTCGAGAGGGGTCATCTTGAGTGGCAGCAGCGGCAGGCGCCGTATTGCAGTTGCCCAGCTCGTCGGTAGGCTCCTCCTCCTGTGCCTGTTACTGTGCACGCTCGGCAGAGGAGAGGCAGCCGAAAGTACTAGAAAGCCCCTCCGTAGTAGTAGTAGTAGTATTTAGGGGCTTTTTTGTTCAGTTCATCCAACTATAGATGTGGTGGAACTATACAATGTACTTAAAATTAGCTAGTATATATAGTTGAACTAGCTATTTCAGTATGTGGTTGGCAACAATTGGGGAAAAGTTTGGTCGGTTCAGCTGTCGAGTTGAACTGTTTGTACAAATTAAGAACGACTGCTTAATCTATAAATGAAATCTATGCTTAATTACTGAATTTTAGTTGCAAAACTAGATACTGCTAGTGATTTTTAGCTTCATATTTTGACAAATCGCAGTGTTACAAGGTTGACAAATGGCAATGTTACTAGATCAACAAATGTCAATCTTTCTAGTTTGACAAATCGTAACATACCCAATATGACAGATGCAAATCTTACCAAATTGTTTGTAAGTGGTTGCACACGGGTCATCCAAAAGAACCATTTGCTTTGAAGAGCTGCAAAAATCCTGCTCTCACTTTGCATACAAGTGTTCTATCTAAAACGTTTGCGATCAAGTGCTGCACAAATCCTGCTCGGCACATTTTCCCTTGGCTTCCTGGGGAAGATGTCGTTTTGCATACAAGTGTTCTAACTAACATTTGCGAAGACTGTTTTATATTTAAAAACCATTGACGTTTTTTCAAAAGAAAATCATTTGATAAGTCTGTACATTAAGAGAGAAAAACGCAAGTTCGCTCAAACCATATCTTTCATTCAGTCATACTGCGAATTTAAATTCATATGATCAAGATACAGTATTGAACCAAAGAAAAATACTATTTCCGACAACGGCGGAGGCGGCGTGCCGCGCCGTCGTTGTCGTTGTCATCCTCCAGGACGCCATCGTTGAGAGGTAGCGTTCGACGATGGCGTCTCATGCCGCTGAGGGGGGCGCGCGCACGGAGAGGAAGGTGGGCGGCCATGGAAGTCAAAGGGCTCTCTTCCCAATAAGCCTGCGCAGCGTACAGCTTGCATGCTTCCCGGTGAGCCTACGCATTCATGGACAGCTTGCATGCCTCTTGGTCAGCTTGCGCACCGGACTTTCGGTCAGACTACGCTCGCACGCCTTTCGGTTAGACTGCGCTCGCACGCCTTCCGTTTAGTCAATGTCAACCAATTTATATGCATTAGAGCATGTGCATGTAGTTCAAATTTGAATTATGCACATAAATGCATCGAAAACTCAATTAATGCATAAAAATCACTGGTATGCATCAGTGCTATACAAGCTATCCATGAGTGCGGTCCAGTGCGCAGGCTGACCGAGAGGCGTTCAAACTGCCCTCCAATGCGCAGGCTCATCAGGAAGTGTGTGAGCTGTACGCTGCGCAGGCTCACTGAGAAGCGGGCCCTTTGACATCGGCGCATGCCTTCCTCTCCATTAATGGAGTCTGAGCTGCTAGTTAATATGGGCGGCCTTACTATTCACCTCTCATTCCCCTCCCTCCCGTAGACCTCCACCAATGCCATGGCGCAGAACGATCATCTGCCACTGGTCTTCAAGTTTGGTGAAGTTGATTCCGAGCTGGAGGAGATAGAAAATAAGGAGGAATGGGGCCTCATGGATATGGCCCAGAACGATCTGGTCCCCGCGGTTGCTGCCCCTGCTCCCATCCCAGCTCCCATCCCCGCGCCCGCGCCAGCGACCATTCCCGTAGCCTTGACGGGCTGGTCTCCGAGCACTATCGCAGAGCTGGAGGCCGTGAGCGTCAGCAAGGTCTCCGCGGACCCGCGCGAGCTCATGTACATGCCAGCGCCAGCGCCTGTACCCGTGCACGCCCCTCCACCCACCGCGGCGTCGGTTGATACGTCTCCAACGTATCTATAATTTTTTATTCTTCCATGCTATTATATTATATTTTTGTATGTTAATGGGCTTTATTTTACACTTTTATATTATTTTTGGGACTAATCTATTAACCGGAGCCCCAGCCCAAATTGCTGTTTTTTGCCTATTTCAGTGTTTCGTAGAAAAGGAATATCAAACGAAGTCCAAACGAAATGAAACCTTCGGGAACGTGATTTTTGGAACAAACATGATCCAGAGGACTTGGAGTGGACGTCAAGCAATCAACAAGGTGGCCATGAGGCAGGAGGGCGCGTCTACCCCCCTGGGTGCGCCCTCCCTCCTCGTGGGCCCCTCGTTGCTCCACCGACCTACTTCTTCCTCCTATATATGTTTACATACCCCGCAAACATCCAGGAGCAAAACGAAACCCTATTTCCACTGCCGCAACCTTCTATACCCAAGAGATCCCATCTTGGGGACTTTTCCGGTGCTCCGTCGGAGGGGGCATTGATCAAGGAGGGCCTCTACATCAACTCCATGGCCCCTCCGATGATGTGTGAGTAGTTTACCTCAGACCTTTGGGTCCATATTTATTAGCTAGATGGCTTCTTCTCTCCCTTTGGATCTCAATACAAAGTTCTCCTCGATTCTCTTGGAGATCTTTTCGATGTAACTCTTCTTTTCGCGGTGTGTTTGTCGAGATCTTATGAATTGTGGGTTTATGATCCAGATTATCTATGAACAATATTTGAATCTTCTCTGAATTCTTTTATTTACGATTGGTTTATCTTTGCAAGTCTCTTCGAATTATCAGTTTGGTTTGGCCTACTAGATTGATCTTTCTTGCAATGGGAGAAGTGCTTAGCTTTGGGTTCAATCTTGCGGTGCTCGATCCCAGTGACAGAAAGGGAAATGACACGTATTGTATTGTTGCCATCGAGGATAAAAAGATGGGGTTTATATTGTATTGCATGAGTTTATCCCTATACATAATGTCATCTTGCTTTAGGCGTTACTCTGTTCTTATGAACTTAGTACTCTAGATGCATGCTAGATAGTGGGCAATGTGTGGAGTAATAGTAGTAGATGCATGCAGGAGTCATTCTACTTGTCGCAGACATGATGCCTATATACATGATCATACCTAGATATTCTCATAATTATTCGCTTTTCTATCAATTGCTCGATAGTACTTTGTTCACCCACAGTAATACTTATGCTATCTTGAGAGAAGCCACTACTGAAACATATGGCCCCAGGGTCTATTTTCCATCATACAAGTTTCCAATCTATTTTATTTTGCAATCATTACTTTCAATCTATATCATAAAAATACCAAAAATACTTATCTTATTATTATCATCTCTATCAGATGTCACTCTTGCAAGTGGCCGTGAAGGGATTGACAACCCATTTATCACGTTGGTTGCGAGGTTCTTATTTTTTTGTGTAGGTACGAGGTGACTTGCACATGGTCTCCTAATGGATTGATACCTTGGTTCTCAAAAATTGAGGGAAATACTTACGCTGCTTTACTGCACCACCCTTTCCTCTTCAAGGGAAAACCAACGCAGTGCTCAAGAGGTAGCAAGAAGGATTTCTTGCGCCGTTGCCGGGGAGTCTACGCACAAGTCAAGACATACCAAGTACCCATCATAAACTCTTATCCCTCGCATTGCATTATTTGCCATTTACCACTCATTTTCCTCTCGCCCACTTCACCCTTGCTGTTTTATTCGCCCTTTTCCATTCGTCTTCTTCCCGTATGTATCTTTCTTTGTGTTTCCATGTGCTTTCTATTTGCTTGCATCTTTGCTTGCTAAAAATCTATTGATATGGATCCACTTAAAGTGTTCTACTTGGATCATCTTCAATCCTTATGCGCTCATGCTGAAACCCCAACTAGCCTAGTTGATGGGAAATCTTTAAATGAGCATGCTCATTTTGTGCGTCACCGTTTGTCTAAAAAAGGGAGACTCTTATGGGATCAAATAAACAGATTGCTATGTTATGCTTGGAATCTTTGTGAAATTTGTGATTTTACTTGTTTCTCTAAGAACCCTAAAAACACCTTCCCTACCTATGTGAGTTTAATAAAAATGAAATCTTATCTTCTTATGCAAAGGGTGTTTATAGTTACTACGATATCGAACAAATTGAAGAATTTGTTGCTTTTAAGGGTGCTTATGAAGTTGCTTCTTTGATTGAAAAGTATGATATTACTCTCTAAGAATCTGAAAATTTTGACATACTTAAATATTGCTATGAAAACTATGCTCATAATGTCTATGTCAAAGAATTTATTGAAAGAATGACCGTTGCTTCGAAAGAAAATAATTATATGCATGAATCTATAGATAATTATGATTCTGATGATTTGATTGAAATATCCCTTGTTGAACATGATGCTTACTATTCTTGTGGCCATGATGCCAATATTTATGAAGATGTATAGTTCCTTATGTTAAAGATTGATATCGTTTCTATTGCACCCATACTTGATAGTCCCTTTGATGAAAAGCATGATTGTAATGATGTTATTATAAATTCTCTTAATGTCAATTGTGTTAATGGTATGCAAATCCTCAAGATTGGGGATGCTAGTTTTTCTATGACTACCATTTGTTGCAATTATCATGATTGGGGTGATTCTTCTTTTGATCTTGAAAATTTATTTAAGCCCCATGATGAATATGAGATGGATAATAGTGTTTGCAATATTATTGAAAGTGGGTTTGGAAGAGTGTCAACTTTAGATCCCACATATTTGGAGAATGTTCAATCTTATGAAATTTTTGATAAAAGTGGGTTTGGAGAGGTCATGACTTTAGTTAATGTTAATCCCACTATTTTGGAAGAGTGTCAACTTTGCATGCATGTGGATCATGTTGAAAATATTTTATGTGATAGCTATTTTGTTGAATTTTCTTATGATCCCACATGTAATTATTAGGAGAGAGGAAAATATGATTGTAGAAATTTTCATGTCACTAAATTACCTCTCGTTATGTTGAGATTGTTATTGTTTCTTTCTACTTCCTTGCATATGCTAGTTTTTGCTTGCTATGATAATTTGCTTTCCTTTAAGATGCCTATGCATAGGAAGTATGTTAGACTTAGATGTGTGTTTCACGTGTTTTATGATGCTCTCTTAGTGCTTCAATTCTCGTCTTTCATGTGAGCATCATTAAAATTATCAAATCCTAGCTAAAAGGCTTTAAAGAAAAAGCACTTGTTGGGAGACAACCTAATATTTCTCCTTGCTGTTATTCAATAAATAATCCATCTAGACTCTGTTTAGATGTGGTTTTATGCTTTTAATTAGTGTTTGTGCCAAGTAGAACCTTTGGGAAGACTTGGGGAAAGTCTTTGCGATCTTGCTGTAAAAACAGAAACTTTAGTGCTCGCGAGAATTGCTTCCATTTTTTATTGGAGAGTGATATGCAGTTAATTATTTTTGAAGATGATTAATAGATAAATTTCTCACGTCCAGCAATTTATTTTAGAATTTTTGGGGTTCCAGAGGTATTCAAAACCTACAGATTACTACAGACTGTTCTGTTTTTGACAGATTCTATTTTTCGTGTGTTGTTTGCTTATTTTGATGAATCATAAAAAAGTTGGAATATAGTAGGTTTAACACCAATATAAATCAAGAATGATTTCATTACAGTACCTTAAAGTGGTGGTTTGTTTTCTTTTACTAACAGAGCTCACGAGGATTTTCTTTTAAGTTTTGTGTTGTGAAGTTTTCAAGTTTTGGGTAAGGATTTGATGGATTATGGAACAAGGAGTGGAAAGAGCCTAAGCTTGGGGATTCCCAAGGCACCCCAAGGTAAAATCCAAGGACACCAAAAATCCTAAGCTTGGGGATGCCCCAGAAGGCATCCCCTCTTTTGTCTTCGTCTATTGGTCACTTTACTTGAGCTATATTTTTATTCTCCACATGATATGTGTTTTGCTTGGAGCGTCTTGTATGATTTGAGTCTTTGATTTCTTGTTACCACAATCATCCTTGATGTACACACCTTTTGGGATAGACACACATGAATTGGAATTTATTAGAATACTCTATGTGCTTCACTTATATCTTTTAAGCTATATAGTTTTTTGCTCTAGTGCTTCGCTTATATCTTTTAGAGCACGGCAGTGGTTCTACTTCATAGAAATAATTGATCTCTCATGCTTCACTTATATCATTTTGAGAGTCCTTTAGAACTGCATGGTAATTCACTTTGGTTGTAAATTTTAAATGCTAAGAGAAGTTGGATGCTTGATAGATGGTTTTGAGATATGAAGGTGGTAATATTAGAAGTGTGCTAGTTGAGTAATTGTGAAATTTATGAATACTTGTGTTGAAGTTGGCAAGTCCCGTAGCATGCACGTATGGTGAACGTTATGTGACAAATTTGAGGAATGGGGTGTTCTTTGATTGCTTTCCTTATGAGTGGCGCTCGGAGACGAACGATGGTCTTTTCCTACCAATCTATCCCCCTAGGAGCATGCGCATAGTGCTTGGTTTTGATGACTTGTAGATTTTTGCAATAAGTATGTGAGTTCTTTATGACTAATGTTGAGTCCATGGATTATACGCACTCTCACCCTTCCACCATTGCTAGCCTCTTCTGTATCGTACATTGCCCTTTCTCACCTTGAGAGTTGGTGCAAACTTCGCCGGTGCATCCAAACCCCGTGATATGATACGCTCTATCACACATAAGCCTCCTTATATCTTCCTCAAAACAGCCACCATACCTACCTATTATGGCATTTCCATAGCCATTCCGAGATATATTGCCCTGCAACTTTCCACCGTTCCATTTATTATGACACGCATCACCATTGTCATATTGCTTTGCATGATCATCTAGTTGACATCGTATTTGTGGCAAAGCCACCGTTCATAAATTTTTTTCATACATGTCACTCTTGATTCATCGCAATCCCGGTACACCGCCAGAGGCATTCACCTAGAGTCATATTTTGTTCTAAGTATCGAGTTGTAATTCTTGAGTTGTAAGAAAATAAAAGTGTGATGATCATCATTAGAGAATTGTCCCATGTGAGGAAAGGATGATGGAGACTATGATTCCCCCACAACTCGGGATGAGACTCCGGACGAAAAAAAAGAAGAAAAGAGGCCAAAAAAGAAGGCGCAAATAAAAAAAGAATAATAATAATAATAATAATAATAATAATAATAATAATAATAAATGAGAGAAAAAGAGAGAAGGGACAATGTTACTATCCATTTTCCACACTTGTGCTTCAAAGTAGCACCATGATCTTCATGATAGAGAGTCTCTTATTTTGTGACTTTCATATACTAGTGGGAATTTTTCATTATAGAACTTGGCTTGTATATTCCAATGATGGGCTTCCTCAAATGCCCTAGGTCTTCGTGAGCAAGCAAGTTGGATGCGCACCCACTTAGTTTCTTTTGTTGAGCTTTCATATACTTATAGCTCTAGTGCATCCGTTGCATGGCAATCCCTACTACTTGCATTGACATCAATCGGTGGGCATCACCATAGCCCATTGATTATCCACGTCAATGTGAGACTTTCTCCCTTTTTGTCTTCTCACACAACCTCAATCATCATATTCTATTCCACCCATAGTGTTATGTCCATGGCTCGCGCTCATATATTGCGTAAAAGTTGAAAGAGTTTCAAAAGGCTAAGTGTGAAACAATTGCTTGGCTTGTCATCGAGGTTTTGCATGATGAGAGCATTTTGTGTGACGAAAATGAAGCATGGCCAAACTATATGTCTTTGTAGGGATAAGTTTTCTTTGGCTATGGTATTTTGATAAGACATAATTGCTTGATTAGCATACTTGGAGTATTACTATTTTTATGTCAACAATAAACTTTTATCTTGAATCTTTAGGATCTGAATATTCATGCCACAATAGAGAAAAATACATTGAAGAATATTCTAGAAAGCATTCCACATCAAAAATTCTGTTTTTATCCTTTACCTACTCAAGGACGAGTAGGAATTAAGCTTGGGGTTGCTGATATGTCTCCAACGTATCTATAATTTTTGATTGTTCCATGCTATTATATTATCTGTTTTGGATGTTAATGGGCTTTATTTTACACTTTTATATTATTATTAGGACTAATCTATTAACCAGAGGCCCAGCCCAAATTGCTATTTTTTGCCTATTTCAGTGTTTCGTAGAAAAGGAATATCAAAAGGAGTCCAAACGGAATCAAACCTTCAGGAACGTGATTTTTGGAACAAACGTGATCCGCAGGACTTGGAGTGGACGTTAAGCAATTAACGAGGCGGCCACGAGGCAGGGGGCGCGCCCTCCCCCCTCATGGGCCCCTCGTTGCTCCACCGACCTACTTCTTCCTCCTATATATGTTCATATACCCCGCAAACATCCAGGAGCACCACAAAACCCTATTTCCACCGCCGCAACCTTCTGTACCCAAGAGATCCCATCTTGGGGCCTTTTTCGGAGCTCCGTCGGAGGGGGCATTGATCACGGAGGGCCTCTACATCAACTCCATGGCCCCTCCGATGATGTGTAAGTAGTTTACCTCAGACCTTCGGGTCCATAGTTATTAGCTAGATGGCTTATTCTCTCTCTTTGGATCTCAATACAAAGTTCTCATCGATTCTCTTGGATATCTATTCGATGTAACTCTTCTTTTTGCAGTGTGTTTGTCGAGATCTGATGAATTGTGGGTTTATGATCCAGATTATCTATGAATAATATCTGAATCTTCTTCGAATTCTTTTATGTATGATTGGTTTATCTTTGCAAGTCCCTTCGAATTATCAGTTTGGTTTGGCCTACTAGATTGATCTTTCTTGCAATGGGAGAAGTGCTTAGCTTTGGGTTCAATCTTGCGGTGCTCGATCCCAGTGACAGAAAGGGAAACGACACGTATTGTATTGTTGCCATCGAGGATAAAAAGATGGGGTTTATATGATATTGCATGAATTTATCCCTCTACATCATGTCATCTTGCTTAAGGCGTTACTCTGTTCTTATGAACTTAATACTCTAGATGCATGTTGGATAGCGGTCGATGTGTGGAGTAATAGTAGTAGATGCAGGCAAGAGTCGGTCTACTTATCGCGGACGTGATGCCTATATACATGATCATACCTAGATATTCTCATAATTATTCGCTTTTCTATCAATTGCTCGACAGTAATTTGTTCACCCACCGTAATACTTATGCTATCTTGAGAGAAGCCACTAGTGAAACCTATGGCCCCCGGGTCTATTTTCCATCATACAAGTTTCCAATCTATTTTATTTTGCAATCTTTATTTTCAATCTATATCATAAAAATACCAAAAATACTTATCTTATTATTATCATCTCTATCAGTTCTCACTCTTGCAAGTAGTCGTGAAGGGATTTACAACCCCTTTATCGCGTTGGTTGCGAGGTTCTTATTTTTTGTGTAGGTACGAGGTGACGCGCGCGTGGTCTCCTACTGGATTGATACCTTGGTTCTCAAAAACTGAGGGAAATACTTACGCTACTTTACTGCACCACCCTTTCCTCTTCAACGGAAAACCAACGCAGTGCTCAAGAGGTAGCACCGGTCCCCATGAGTTTGGGTGCACCCGCCACGCCCGTGCCCGTGCGCGCACCCCCCTCAGCGGCATGGAATAACACCGTGGACCGCTACCTCTCAGCGCCACCAGCTGTCGTCCTCCCACGCCCTGCCCGTCGGTTGTGCGACGACATGATGTTTGATTTACAAGTGAAGAACATTCTGTGTTGCATTGAAGAGTTCAACAACGGCGTCCCGGAGGACGACAATGACAACGACGGTGCGGCACGCCGCCTCCGCTGCCGCCAGAAATAGTTTTTTTCTTGGGTTTAATACTGTATCTCAATCATATGAATATAAATTCGCAGTATGACTGAATGAAAGATATGGTTTGAGCGAACTTGCTTTTTTTCTCTCTTAATGTACAGACTTATCAAACGATTTTGTTTTGAAAAAAACATCAATGGTTTTTAAATATAAAACACTCATCGCAAACGTTTTAGTTAGAACACCCGTATGCAAACCGACAGCTTCCCCACGAAGCCAAGGGAAAATGTGTCGAGCAGGATTTGTGCAGCACTTGATCGCAAAAGTTTTAGATAGAACACCCGTATGCAAAGTGAGAGCAGGATTTGTGCATCTCTTCAACGCAAACGGTTCTTTTGGATGACCCGTGTGCAACCACTTACAAACAATTTGGGTATTTTCCCATTTGTCACACTGGAAAGAATGACATTTGTTGATCTAGTTACATTGCCATTTGTCAACCTTGTAACACAGCAATTTGTCAAAATATGAAGCTAAAAATCACTAGTGGTATCTAATTTTTGCAACTAAAATTCAGTAGTTAAGCATAGATTTCATTCATAGATTAAGCAGTCGTTCTTAATTTATACAAATAGTTCAAATCAACAGCTGAACCGACCAAACTTTTCCCCAAGTGTTGCCAACCATGTACTGAAATAGCTAGTTCAACTATATATACTAGCTAATTTTAAGTACGTTGTATAGTTCCACCACATCTATAGTCAGATGAATTTAACAAAATATCCCCTAAATACTACTACTAATGCGGAGGGGCTTAATACTACTTCCGGCTGCCTCTCCTCTGCCGAGCGCGCTCAGTAAGAGGCAGAGGAGGAGGAGCCTACCGACGAGCTGGGAAACCGCAATACGGTGCCTACCGCTGCTGCAGCTTCAGCGACGCTCACCTCGAACGCCCTCTGCCGCTCCAGACGAGCCCTCTCGAAGCGGTGGTTCTCCTCGTAGATCTCCAGACTCCTCGCCTCTGAGGCGGCGTGTGTCACGGCCACGGCGGCGGTAAGGCTCTTTGCCTGCTCGACGAGGCACTCCTTGATACGTCTCCATAGTATCTATAATTTGTGATTGTTTCATGCCGATATTATACAACTTTCACATATTTTTGCCAACTTTTTATATGATTTATTGGACTAACCTATTGATCCAGTGCACAGTGCCAGTTCCTGTTTTCTGCATGTTTTTTTGCATTGCAGAGTATCCATATCAAATGAAGTCCAAATGCCATAAAATTTTACGGAGAATCATTTTGGAATATTTGTGATTTTTGGGACTTAGAATCACTCCAAATGGAGGCCCACGTAGCCCACAAGACACCAGGGCGAGCCAGAGGCCCCTATCGCGTGGCGGTGGGTTGTGCCCTCCTCGAACCTCGGTTCGAGCGTGCCAGGGGCCCCTGGCGCGTGGTGGTGGGTTGTGCCCTCCTCGAATGTAGGTTGGAGCTCTACTTTGGGTGCAAGGAAGCTTATATCCAGAAAAAAAAATCATGTTAAAATCTTAGCGCAATCGAAGTCATGGATCTCCTGGAATATAAGAAACGGTTTTCGGCCAGATCTGGGGAACGTGAAATAGAAGAGAACAAAGAGGGAGATCCAATCTCGGAGGGTCTCCCGCCCCTCCGCCGCCATGGAGTCCATGGACTAGAGGGGGAACTCTCCTCCCATCTTGCTGGAGTCCAAGGAAGAAGAAGAAGGAGGGGGCTCTCTCTCTCCCGCTCCCTCCCGGTACTGGCGCCGGAGTGCCTCCGGGGCTAGGATCGTGACGGAGCTCTACATCAACAATTTTGCTACCACCATCACCAACTCTCTTCCCCTCTATGCAGCGGTGTAACACCTCTCTTGCCTGTTGTAATCTCTACTTAAACATGGTGCTCAAGTCCATATATTATTTCCCAATGATCTATGGTTACCCTATGATGTTTGAGTAGATCCGTTTTGTCCTGTGGGTTAATCGTGATCTTGGTTGGTACGATCTTGGTTGGTATGAATTCTCCAAACTACACTATATCAGAGAAGTTTGTTCTTATTAAGGATTATATTGATGGGTTGCATTCTACCATTACACATGATGATTTTGATGAATCTAATATGAATGTGCTTTCTGCTCCTACTTTCAATTATTATGAGAGAGGAACTATATCTCCGCCTCTTTATGTTTCCAACATGATAAAATTGCACGAAACTGCTTATGCTATGTATTGGCCTTTACTTGATGTGCATGAATTATTCTTGTATGACATGCCGATGCATAGGAAGAGAGTTAGACTTCATCATTGCATGATATATGTTGCTTTATGCTCTGTGCTAAATTCCAAGTCATTGTTAATTCAAATTGGCTTTGATATACCTTGGGATCCGGGTGGATCCATTGCTTGAGCACTATGTGCCTAGCTTACTGGCTTTAAAGAAAGCGCTGCCAGGGAGACAATCCGAAAGTTTTAGAGAGTCATTTATTTCTGGTGAGTGCTTTTATAAATTTTAAAGACAAAAAATATAGAGGGGAACTTAAAACTTCACAAAAAGAAAAGTGAAAGTGACATAGACGAGCACTGTGGAAGCGGGAGCTAGCCTTGAACTTTGTCCATGCCCATGGAAACTTTGTGAATCTTAATTACATAAAAATTTTCAACAAAAATAATTATCCCCTTGTACAATTCCATTGTATTATAAAAATAATGTGCCAAGGTTTGCCTTTAGGATGATTAAATTGCTTGTTGGTTTCTGCGGTGCAAAACAGAAACTTTGGATGTAGTGCTCGATTTTACATTTTTTACTGGAATGTCCAATGGTTCTGAAACTTTTTGTACTTTATATCTATATAAAATTTTTATTTTGTCCTAATTGTTCAGAATTTTTTTAGTTAAAGAAGTATGGTGGATGTTCAAATCTTTACAGACTGTCCTATTTTCACAGATTGCTATTATAGCTTCATTATGTTTGAATTCTTGTTGAAGCCTCCTTGACTTGGGAACATAGAATTGTGATAGCATATAGTGGGTAATGTTTGTTTATAATTATATAATAATGTTATAGTAGTACATTATGGGATTTCATTGCCATATTCACTAACCCCGCCACTAAAAGTTCGGTTAAGTTTTGTGTGGATGAAGTGTTCGAAGATCAAGGAGGTCTCCATGTGAGGAGAAGGAGGAGAGGCAAGAGCTCAAGCTTGGGGATGCCCAAGGAACACGAAGTAAATATTCAAGGAGACTCAAGCGTCTAAGATTGGGGATGCCCCGGAAGGCATCCCATCTTTCTTCAACAAGTATCAGTATGTTTTCAGATTCGTTTTGTTCACGTGATATGTGCAAATCTTGGAGCGTCTTTTGCATTTAGTTTTCAGTTTTCTTTTATGCACCATGCTGGTATGAGATATTTCATGGTTGATTTATAGAATGATCATTTCACTTCACTTATATCATTTGAGTATGGATTTTTAGAATGCTTCATGTGCTTCACTTATATCATTTGAAGTTTGGATTGCCTGTTTCTCTTCACATAGAAAACTGTTGTTTGTAGAATGCTCTTTTGCTTCACTTATATTTATTAGAGCATGGTCTTTTTGTAGAAAGAATTGAACTCTCATGCTTCAGTTAGATCTATTTAGAGAGTCAAAAGGAATTGGTAAATTGCATGGTTAGTCAAAAAATCCTACAGAAAACTTATGGATCACTGAATATGATATGTTTGATTCCTTGCAATAGTTTTGCGATATAGAGATGGAATATGTGGGAGGTACTAGTAAACGGTTGTGGTTAGTAAGAATATTGGTGTTCAGGTTTGTGATTCCTGAAGCATGCACGTATAGTCTCTCGTTATGCTAGGAATTTGGAGCATGATTTATTATTGATTGCCTTCCTTATGAGTGGCGGTCGGGGACGAGCGATGGTCTTTTCCTACCAATCTATCCCCCTAGGGGCATGCGCAGTAGTACTTTGCTTCGAGGGCAAATAAACTTTTGCAATAAGTATATGAGTTCTTTATGACTAATGTGAGTCCATGGATTATACGCACTCTTACCTTTCCACAATTTGCTAGCCTCTAGGGTACCGTGCATTGCCCTTTCTCATATCGAGACGTGGTACAAACTTCACAGGTGCATCCAAATCCCGTGATATGATACACTCTATCACACAAAATCCTTATTATATCTTCCTCAAAACAGCCATCATACCTACCTATTATGGCTTTTCCATGGCCATTCTGAGAGATATTCCATGCAACTTCCACCGCTTCTGTTTGATGACTTGAGCATTCATTGTCATATTGCTTTGCATGATCATATAGCTGACATAGAAGTTGTGGCTCAGCCACCATTCATCATTTTACATACATGTTACGCTAGATATTGCACATCCTGGTACATGCTAGAGACATTCATATAGATTCATACTTTGTCATAGGTATCGAGTTGTAATTTTTATTTCTTTTGAGTTATAAGTAAATAGAAGTGTGATGATCATCATTATTCATTTTTAGATTTGTGCCATGGTGAGGAAAGGATGATGGAGACTATGATTCCCCCACAAGTCGGGATGAGACTCCGGACAATGAGAGAAAAAAAGAAAAAAAAAGAAAAAAATAGAAAGAAAGAGAAAAAAAGGAAAAAAAAGCAAAGAGAGAAGGGGCATTGTTAGTATCCTTTACCACACTTGTGCTTCAAAGTAGCACCATGTTTTTCATATGGAGAGTCTCCTATGTTGTCACTTTCATAAACTAGTGGGAATTTTTCATTATAGGATTAGTTGCACACCCACTTAGTTTTCACATTGAGCTTTCATACACTTACAGCTCTTAGCGCATTCGTTGCATGGCTATCCCTACTCCTCACGTTGATATCAATTGATGGGCATCTCCATAGCCCGTTGGTTAGCCGCATCGATGTGAGACTTTCTTACCTTTTATCTTCTCTATATTTACCCCTATCATCATATTCTATTCCACCCGTAGTGCTATATTCATGGATCACGCTCATGTATTGCGTGAGGGTTTAAAAAGCTAAAGCACATTAAAAAGTATGAACCAATTGCTTGGCTTGTCATCGGGGTTGTGCATGATAAATACTTTGTGTTAAGAAGACAGAGCATGACAAGACTATATGATTTTGTAGGGATAGCTTTCTTTAGCGTTGATATTTTGAAAGACATGATTGTTTGTTGGGATGCATGAGTATTGATGTCTTTATGTCAAATTATAGACGATTGCTTTGAATCACTTATGTCTTAATATTCATGTCATCATTAGATATATGATCAAGTTTATGCTAGGTAGCATTCCACATCAAAAATTATCATTTTTATCATTTACCTGCTCGAGGATGAGCAAGAATTAAGCTTGGGGATGCTAATACGTCTCCGTCGTATCTATAAATTTTGATTGTTTCACGACAATATTATACAATGTTCACATATTTTTGGCAACTTTTTATATGCTTTATTGGACTAACCTATTGATCCAGTGCCTAGTGCTAGTTCCTATTTTCTGCATGTTTTTTTGTATCGCAGAGTATCCATATCGAATGAAGTCCAAATGCCATAAATTTTTACGGAGAATTATTTTGGAATATATGTGATTTTTGGGAGTTGGAATCACCGCAAACGGAGGCCCACACAGCCCACAAGACAATAGGGTGCCAGAGGCCCCTGGTGCATGGTGGTGGGTTGTGCCCTCCTCGAACGTCGGTTGGAGCTCTACTTCGGGCACAAGGAAGCTTAATCCGGAAAATTCGTGTTAAAATCTCAGCGCAGTCGGAGTTACGGATCTCCCGGAATATAATAAACGGTTTTCGGCCAGATCTGGGGAACGTGAAATAGAAGAGAACAGAGAGGGAGATCGAATCTCGGAGGGGCTCCCGCCCCTCCGCCGCCATGGAGGCCATGGACCAGAGGGGGAAATCTCCTCCCATCTAGGGGCAAGGCCAAGGAAGAAGAAGAAGGAGAGGGGCTCTCTCTCGCCCTCTCTCTCGGTGGCGCCAGAGTGCCACCAGGGCTAGGATCGTGACGGCGGTCTACATCAACAATATTGCTACCGTCATCACCAAATCTCTCCCTATCTATGCAGCGGTGTAACACCTCTCTTCCCCTCTATAATTTCTACTTAAACATGGTGCTCAACTCCATATATTATTTCCCAATGATCTATGGTTATCCTATGATGTTTGAGTAGATCTGTTTTGTCCTCTGGGTTAATCGTGATCTTGGTTGGTATGATTGTATATATTATTTATGTTGTTGTCCTACGGTGCCCTCTGTTCTCATTCAAACATGAGGGGGGCCCGCTGTAGGTTGTTGCAATATGTTCATGGTACACTTATGTTGGGTTGCGAGGGTGACAGAAGCTTAAATCCGAGTAGGTGGCCTATGGCATATGGGATAAAGAGGACTTGATACTTAATGCTATGGTTGTGTTTCACGACCTGAATGATCTTTAGTAGTTGCGAATGCTTGCTTGAGTTCCAATCATAAGTGCATATGATCCATGTAGAGAAAGTATGTTAGCTCATGCCTCTCCCTCATATAGAATTGCAAGAATGATTACCGGTACTTGTTATCGACTTCCTAGGGACAAATAATTTCTTGTTGACACAAACTCTTTTACTAGACACCTAACTGTTATTATCTTGCAAAGTAATTCTAGTTTTATTCTTGCAAAGTAGTTCTAGCATCACACCTACAAAATAGTTTCATACTTGTTTTCCATAAAGCAAACGTCAAGTGTGCGTAGAGTTCTATTGGTGGTCGATAGAACTTGAGGGAATATTTGTTCTGCCTTTAGCTCCTCGTTGGGTTCAACACTCTTATTTTTCCAAGAAGGCTACAAACGATCCCCTATACTTGTGGGTTATCACTCCTCCTCCTCCCGCAGGAACTCGGTGTAGCTCGAAAGGTCGCTGATGCACGTTCGGGCATCCACCTCCGCCTCCCGCCTTCGGGCGGTGGTGGCGGAGCGGGTGATGACCCCGGCAGTCGACGGTGGGCTGGCGGCCACGACGACCGACGATGGGGTGGCGGCCATGACCACCACCTTCCGCCTTCGGGCCACCGTGGCGGAGCGAGTGATGGCCAGGGTGGCCGGTAGTCGGGTGACGGCCATGACGGCCACCTCCCGCCTTCGGGCCGCGGCGGCTGAGCGGGCGATGGCCCTGGCTTTCGACGGTGGTGTGGCAGCAACGGCGGCCGACAATAGCTACCGACGAGCAGCGGCGGTGCCTATGGTGGGTTTTTTGCGCCCACCCAATCGGGACGCCACACGCAGAACACTACGCCGAGCACCGCACCACCGCCGCGGTGTAGCCTAGCTGGAGCTGTCCTCTGATGACAGCGGAGTGGCTGAGCGACGGTGACGGACCGGTGCCATTGGCGATTGTGGGAGAAGCAGACGAGATAAGCTACATTGAGGGAGGGGAATATGCTCATAACTCGCTGGCCGTGAGGGTTTATATAGCAGGCTGGTAAGCATTGGGATTTTGGGGGATTTCACCGAGTCGGGCGGGAAGCTTGCGCGGGAACCTGCGAGGTAGGGTGGGAATGGGCTCACCAACGATTCATTGACACCACCGTTTGGCCAAAAGAACGCACCCAATGCGCTGAGCAAGCCTGCATTGTAAGCCATCTGCGGCAGCGGGGTGACAGGACGTGCATGAGGAGGATGAAAGGCCATGTACACATATGGTTAATACAAAAAATGTTTGCAGTTTAATTACCTGCTATACGCCCTCCTGGTTTATAAGTAGGATTTAACTAATAATATACGAATGCATGCCGCCAAAGATTATATAGTTGGATTCGTGTTTGAACGTAGTTTCCAATTATATAATTTTTATAACATGCATTAACATTTTGTTGGTCAAATTTAAGGGCAAAGTATGGCACAGAATATAAAGGGGACTATAGACCAAGACGGAGGTAGTAGCACATGGCCGCTCTCTACGCAGCGACGCCACTGTCGGCCGGCTTGTAGGCGACCATTTCCCGTGTGTTCAACGACTATATGCATGTGGTTGCTTGCGGTTGAGGCAGTCGCGGCGCGCTCTGCTCGCGTCCCGCCACGCGCACTCTGCTCTCGCGTCCCTCCGGGTGCTCTGCCCTCGTCCCTCCACATGTGCTACCAGTGTTTGGGGCCAGCGCACAATCACACATGTTCATGTGCATGCGGTTGCGCTGGGCACGGCACAACGATGCAGTTACCCGCTACAAAAACTGCCATGCGGACGCGCCAAGAATCCAGGCCGCTCGACCCCCTTTTATTCCTGCGGCCATTTACCTTCACCTCTCGTCTCACACGACACAATAAGCACACCCACAAGGACACATACAAAGAGGATATCGAGTGGTTCCAATGGCGCTCCCAGCTGCCGATGACGACAACGACGGGCAGTTCACCACGCAACAAGTCGGGGACACCCATGTGAGGGGGAAGGCTCTCTCGGTGGTGTACATGAATGGTCCAGTCTCGGTGGAGAGCTCCATCCAAACTATGAAGCAGTTCCTTGCCGAGGACAAGTACCAAGTGGTCGGCTTCAACATCGAGTACACCATGGGTCGTGTCGGGCACGATCAGAAGGTTGTCGTCGCCTAGTTGTGCCTGCGACATGACGTCCTTGTCTACCACTACCACCTGGCCACAAGGCCTTGTGAGTGTTTTGATAACCCACAAGTATAGGGGATCGCAATAGTTCTCGATAAGTAAGAGTGTCGAACCCAACGAGGAGCTAAAGGCAATATTCCCTCAAGTTCTATCAACCACCGATACAACTCTATGCACGCTTGACGTTCGCTTTACCTAGAACAAGTATGAAACTAGTACTTTGTAGGTGTTGTTGGATATGTTTGCAAGGTAATAAAGATTACGTAAATAAAAAGTAGGGGCTGTTTTAAGTAAAGAAGCAATAAAGTAAATATAGCGAGTATGGAAAAGTGGTGGTAGGAGTTGTGAAATTGTCCCTAAGCAATTGACTACTTTACTAGACCGATAGCAAGTATTATGTGGGAGAGGCCACTGCTAGCTTGTCATCCCTGACTTAGAATTCTATGCACTTATGATTGGAACTATTAGCAAGCATCCGCAACTATTAACGTTCATTAAGGTAAAACCCAACCATAGCATTAAGATATATTGGCCCCCCTTCAATCCCGTATGCATCAATTTCTATGCTAGGTTGAAGCTTCTGTCACTCTTTCCCTCCAATACATAGTCCTATCAACATACAACTAACCCTAGGGTGTGATCCACGCGCGCTCTCATATGATGGGCACCAAAGGACAGAAAGATAACCACAAGCAAATTAAATCAATCATAGCAATTCATCAACAACCGCTAGGACAATGAAAATCTACTCAGACATCATAGGATGGCAACACATCATTGGATAATAATATGAAGCATAAATGACCATGTTCAAGTAGAGGGTACAGCGGGTTGCGGGAGAGTGGGCCACTATAGATAGAGGGGGGAAGGTGATGGAGATGTTGGTGAAGATGGCGGAGGTGTTGGTGTAGATCGCGGTGATGATGATGATGGCCACGGCAGCGTTCCGGCGCCATCGGAAGAGAAGGGGAGAGGGGTCCCTTCGTCTTCTTATTCCTTCGCCTCCTCCCTAGATGGGAGAAGGGTTTCCCTTCTGGTCCTTGGCCTCCATGGCATGGGAGGGGCGAGAGCCCCTTCGAGATTGGATCTGTCTCTCTGTCTCTCTCTGTTCCTGCGTTCCCAGATTCTTCCCTTTCACCGTTTCTTATATTCCCGGAGATCCGTAACTCCGATTGGGCTGAAATTTTAACACGATCTCTATCCGGATATTAGCTTTCTTGCGGTGAAAGAAGGGCATCAACCGCCTTACTGGTGGCCCACGAGAGTCAGGGGCGCGCCCCCCTGCCTCGTGGCAACCTCGGGCACCGTCTCGCGTGGATTTTTATTCCCAAAAATCATATATATTCCTAAAAAAATCTCCATCAGTTTTAATCCCATTTGGACTCTGTTTGATATGGATATTCTACGAAACAAAAAACATGCAACAAACAGGAACTCGCACTAGGCACTGGATGAATATGTTAGTCCCAAAAATAGTATAAAAAGTTGCCAAAAGTATATGAAAGTTGTAGAATATTGGCATGCAACAATCAAAAATTATAGATACGACGGAGACGTATCACGTTTCTTCAGGTTTATCAACAGCTCTGACTACAGTTTCGCTGCAGTGGACACCACCAACGATCTAAAAGCGCTCAAGGTTTCGGGCTTGAAATGCTCGAATCTTGTCAACATCCAGCACCACTACAAGGTATGGTCGAGAAACAACAACAAATTGAACTCCCTGGTTGACCTCGCCTCGGCCATCATCAACCCCTACTACGCAAAGATGGAAGAAGAGAGCAAGAAGGACAATAACGCCTGGCACAATGTTTGGCATGAGAGACTGGATGAACAACACATCAAGTACGCGGCCAAGGACGCGTACAGAAGCTACGAGATGTACATGCTTATCGTTGACATGAGGAATTGTCTTCTTCCTGCCCCAGACGAGGGATCGAGCCACATAGCAGTGGCGGGAGCGTCATAAGAAGTAGATGACTAGACGATCATTTCTCCTACTTTAGAATGCATGCAATTGTTTGTTGAGGTGTGTGCGAATGATCTCTATAGTCACTTATGTAATTAGATGCTTATTTCAGTTATATATATATACACACGGTGGCGCTAAACTAAGCAAGAGCACAAAATTCTTATTCTGCGCGCCGGTCGGTTGGAGTCTCGCGCTGCTAATTGTTTGAGGGTAAAAGGAAGTGAAAAATATAGTAATATGTTTAATTTCTGTTGCCACTCCATGCGCCCACCTCCATGTCTCGTTGCTTTGAACAACCCCACTAATCATGAAGGTAATATTGCATGCTAGAAAAAATAACGAAATTAAATTGGTTACTGCCAGTCATACATGAGAAATCGCTCCACAAACTAGTCGTTCCTCTAACTCGAGTAAAATAGCTAGCAAAAATAGTAATAGATTTAAATATATTACTATCAGTCATGCACAATCCAAAAACCATGGTAAAATAGGTGGCAAATATGGTAATGGAATTACCATCCCTGCAAAAAAACATTCTTGTAATCATGGTAAAATAGCTAGCGAATATGGTAATGGAATTACCACAAGTTACAAATGTGGTAATGGAATTACCATCATTCTTCTAATCATGGTAAACTAGCTGGCAGTATCCATTACCATATGAATTGGCTCGTTACGATGGATGCATATAGGCCGCGGACAAAGGCGGGCAGTGGGTGGTTTGGGGGTAATTAACGCATCGGTCGGTGTTTGGCATCCATCGTAATAATATTCTGATCACAACTTGAACTGCTTGAGTAACGCGCTTGGACTTCCCTCTGTACGAACCCGACCTTCGGGCTATCTTCGCAACTGTGGCTTCCTCCGCGAATTATTCTGTTTAGTCGTGTTCTATATAATGTTAGTGCAATCTAGAAATGTTTTTTAGCAACTAAATACTGGTTTTAAATAGTAATCTCACTCGTTGGCGGATTTTGCTCTCGGATCGTGATGAAATTGCGTTTTTTTACAATTTTACTGACTGAGTTGTTCGACCTGAACTTCTCCTAGTGCTAGTTTGAACTTCCGCCAACATTGCCCAAATGGGGCTTGCGATATACCATTGGAAAGCTATGGACACCAGTATCATGACCCAAGTTAAATTTTTTGGCAAAATGTAAGTGGTTTAAGAGCAGTTTTGAAAATCGTTTTTTCCTTATACAAAAAACGTGAATCGTATTTTCGATCGCATTTCTAAACCGTTTGTTGGAATGTGGAAAATAATATGGCGTTGGAAAGATGCTGCAAAACCGCTCCTTCCACATGTTGAAAGTTTTCTCTAATTCCCTATGGGTAAAGAGTAATTTGGAAAATCATAGAATTTCGCAAACGAAACACCCGAGTTCGTATTTTCGATGCCATTTCTAAACGGATAATCCAATTGAGGCAAATAATATGGCGTTGGAAAGCTTATGAAAATGCGCTACTTTATCATGTTAAAAGTTTTTTCTAATTTGAACGGTCTAAAAGTAATTTAGAAAATGATACAAGTTCCACGGAGTTCGTATTTTTGAGCTAATTTTTTAACCGTAGGTCCGACGCAGCAAATGATATGGCATTGGAAAGCTTGAACAAATGTGAAACTTGTTTGTATATATTGTTTCTCCCAATTCCTTAAGGTTTTAAGTCAATTTTGAAAATGGCTAAAAACGTATTTTCCCCGTAATTTCTACCAAGTTTATCGGAATGAGGCAAATAATATACCGCTGAAAAGCTACAGAAAATGCAAAACTTTTCCATGTTGATGGTTTTCTCTGATTCCTAGCCGTTTTCATGTAATTTCAAAAACGGCGAGATCATTCGTTCTGCCTTTATCGCGAAACAGATTCTTCGACAATGCACCGCGTGAAGAACCTGAACTTCTCGGCATGTCTACTTGAACTTCACTCTGTTTTTCACGTGCATTTTTTTGCCCGTAGCTCTTCATCTACTCACCGGAATTGAGCAAGTAATATACAGGTAGAAAGCTAATGTAAACATGCAACTTTCCCGTGTTGATCATTTTTTCATACCCGCGATGGTTTTAGAAGTTTTTCATCTCAAATTCATTCACTATAGTAGTCGAACTTCCTGCTGTTTTCACGTTGAACTTCTGTGACGTATTTTCGTTTGTAATTTTGTCATCCATTTCATTAGTGTTACACAAATGATATTCTTTTTGTTCAAACCTCTCTCACAATATTTTTTTAACTTTCTCCGACCGATGACTTGAACTTAAACAAATGATATTTCTGTCATTTTGAAGTAAATTAGAGAAATGACGAGATCATGATTTCTGTCTTCATTGCGAATGCAAACACACTGCATGAAGTAGTTGAACTTCTCGGGCATGTCTGTTTGAACTTCACTCTGTTTTCGACGTGCTGTTTTTTGCACTGCGTGAAGTAGTTGAACTTCTGGGGCATGTCTATTTGAACTTCACTCTGTTTCATTTTATTGTATTTTTCTTATATGAAATAGACACCATGTAGTATGTGAACTTCCGGTTGTTATCACTTCGAACTTCTCTCTGGTTTGAGAGAATTATTTTAAAACACAAAAAACAACATATTTTTTATGTATCTTTGGACATCTAAATCACGGTGAACCTCTCTCACAAGAAGTTTTTGAACTTTTCCTTGCTGGGCACTTGAACTTCTAGCAACCATTTTTTCGTTTACGAGTTGTTTTTAAAAGTGCAAAAAATGGCGTTGTATTTTTTATTTTTTGAATAGGTAAATCCTAGGTTTTAATAACCAACAAACTTCTTTGTTATTTCAATTTGAACTTCACCTTTTTTATATTTTGAGTAAAGAATTGTATTCAATTTTTATACGGAAAAAATTGAACATGGAAATACAAGGTGAACCTCTCTCGCAAGAATTTTTTAGCTTCTCCGGACAGAGCACATGAACATTTTTCACCAAACCTTTTAAGCTTTTATTTTTCTATACTGTTATTCTCGCCTGAAATGCATTCCTTGCAGTACTTGAACTTCGAGTTGTTTTCATTATGAACTTCTGTCACATTTTTGTGTATACGTTGAATTACACGCAATTGAAGATCGGACATCATTTTTGCCATTTTTTAAAACATGTAATTGGAGGTGAACGTCCCACAATATAAATTCAGAACCGTGCATGGGGGGGACGTGAACTTCTTGCAACAAATCTGAGTTTTTATATTCTTCAAAATTTTATGTTATTTCAAATAGCACTTCTTAGTCTTATTGTTAGATAAAAATATGTTTTCAAATAAGCATCAAACATTTTTTTTATAAATGGAAAGCATTTGAGTTTTCCGTAAACATCAAGCTACTCCTTTTATTTTTATTTGAAATTATTTAATTTTATTCTTTAGTAATGAAGAAAACCTGTGTTTTTTCATAAATATTGAACTTCTCTTTTTTATAATTTGGACTTCTTGGTTTATTTCTTTTAGCATCAAAATATCCTAGTTTTGTCATAAATATTGGACCCCCTCCACATTCTTTTTCTAATTAATTTTTCTAAACTATTTTTTGTTATTTCAATTTGTGCTTCCGTTGTGGAAACTTGTTGAACAGGAGGAACTTTTGGAACTTACCCGGTTTGTGCACTTGAACTTTTAGCAAAAAAATGGACTTCTCGTTTTTACTCTTGTTTTCTCATACGAAAGACACACCATGCAGTACGTGAACTTCCACCTGTTGTCAATTTGAACTTCTCACTATTTCACTTTAGTAACAAAAAAATTTGAGTTTTTTATAGACATCGAACCGCTCTAACTCTTTTTTCAACTTCTTTGTGTGCTTTTTAGGAATGTGAAAATTGGAGTTTTGTTAGAAACATTGAATTTCTTCATTATTTCGAATTGATCTTATTGGTCTTATTCTTTAGTAACCGAAGAAACCAAGTTTTCAAATAAATATCAAACTGCTTTGCTTTCTAAAATTTAACTTGGCTTTATTTCTTTAGTACGAGAAAAAACTGAGTTTTTAGTATTGAACTACTCCGTTTTTTAAAATTGAACTTCTTGATTTTAATCTTTAGTATCGAGCAAAATCTAAGATTTTTATACACATCAAACGGCTTTATTTTTATACACATCAAACGGTGTTATTCATTAGTAAAGGGAAAAGTCCTAGTTATGTAATAAACATCGAACCACTCACTTCTTTAAATTTGAACTTCCAGATCTAAAAAAACAGGAGGCAAATCCATGTTTACATACTTTTTAAACCGATCGACTTTTTTAATTTGACCTTCTTGGTTTCGGAATAAACATTTTGAACTTTTATGTTATTTAAATTTGAAATTCTCCAATTGTTTAGTAAAATGGTTTTTGTTGGTTGTTGTGCCGTGTCCCTGGGAGTGCGATGGGGAGCTGTTATGTACAACTAGTACTCTGCCTGCATCACACACTTACTTTTAGTGTTATCTTCTTTTCTGGTTCAACTAATATTATTATTACAAAGTTCTCCTTTTTTTATCACACTCTACTATTATCTTGAACTTCAGTCGTTTTTGTATCTGACCTACCAAACATTCTTTTTTGTGGGAACTCTTTTTTTGGGGGGAACTCATCCAAATGCAGTTTTTAAGATCAAAGAAAATGCCTTGTTGCGCATAGTAGTAGCATCACACACAATATCCATAGCTGCATCACCAACTGTAACCATAGGTTGTGTTGCTGCATCCAAAGACAACTACATCACCAAACTCATCCAAAAAAATACAAGGGTTGCATCATGGGCATAAGAAGAGAAGGACATGCTCAGTAACTTGCAAAATGACCATTTGTATGAAATTGTTCAGATTCAAGCTAGTACGGATGGAGTATAACAACAAAGAAAGCATTTACTATAGGGCATCATCTGCTTTTAAACGCCTTGGTTAAGTAGGGCGAACTGTAGTAGTCGCTCTCGTTGAACGTGGCATACAGCAGGATTTGTTCAACGCCGATCCCTCTATATCGTTGCGCCTCTCTTGAGGACAGTGGGATGAGGTGAGGGGAGAGAGAAGCATCAGGAGGCGGTGGCCCCTCTCCGCTGTGCTGCAGCAACGCAAAAACTTCGACGGGTCAGCAAGAGTGCAGGAGCTCGCATGTGACTCAAGAAGACCAGATGCGGCCACGGGGGGAGGAAGAATGCGACGGGCAACAAGGTGCCAGGCGTCAGTGGGAGGATGTACCCGACAGCGGTGTGTGGGTCACGAGCTCGTCACCGGATCCAGGGCGATCCGTCGGTGGAGGAGCACCACCGGGAGGAGACTGAGGTGGCAGGGCAAGGCGGAGGCGCGCGTTGGCCAGGCGCCGCCCCAAATCTTGCATCTACCAGGCAACGAAGGAGGCCGTCATTGGGGAGGAGGGGAGGGGGCCTCACCGCCGTTTGGGAGGAGGGGAGGTGGCCGCGAGGGAGGTGACCGGTGGCGTGCAGGGTTGCCAGGCACCGGCGGCGCTAGTTGGGGCAGCATGGGGGCGGCGGCGCCGATTGCGGCGGGGCAGGTTGGGGCGGGGTGCGGGCGGCGTGGTGGCGGCAGCGTCAATTGGAACGGGGTGCGGACGGCGCGGGGCGGGCGACGCCGGTTGGGGCGGGGGGCGGGCGGCGAATCGATCTGCGGCGGGTGGTGGGCATCGGCCGGTTTGGGCACAAGGTGCCGGAGGGAGGTGGGGGATCTGGATCGGGGGAGGTGGGGTGGGGTGGGTTTTTTCTTCTTTTTTTGTTTGTCACTGCTCGGTTCGGGAACATCCCGTCGGGCCCTTATAGGGCAGACCAGGATCCCAAAAACTATTCTGATCCTGGGATCAGTGCTATTGTATATATACATAAACACTATTCTGATCACAACATGGACTTCCTAATTTACACACGTGAACTTTCTTCTGTAGGAACCTGACCTTCGGGCTATCTTCTCAACCGTATCTCGCCGCGCGAATTTTTTTGGTCAGTCATGTTCTATGTGATGTAACTATAATCGAAAAACGGTTTTTAGCAACTAAATGCCCATTTTAAATAGGAATCTCGCTCATCGGCGGATTTGCTTCTGGGTCATGATGAAACATGTCTTTGTTGCAATTTTACTGCCTAAGTTGTTCGACCTGAACTTCCTCCTGTGCTAGCTTAAATTTCTGCCAACATTGCCCAAATGGGGCTTACTATATACCCTTGGAAAGATATGGACACGAGTATCATGGCCTAACTTAAATATTTGGCAAAATGTAAGCGGTTTAAAGAGCAGTTTTGAAAACTGTTTTTTCTTTATACAAAAAACATGAATCGTATTTTTGATCGTATTTCTAAACCGTTTATCGAAATGAGGAAAATAATATGGCACTGGAAAGGTGCTCCAAAATCGCTCCTTCCACATGTTGAAAGTTTTCTCTAATTCCCAATGGTTAAAGAGTAATTCGGAAAGCCATAAAATTTTGCAAGCCAAACAGCCTAGTTTGTATTTTTATGCCATTTCTAAACGGCCAATCCAATCGAGGCAAATGATACGGCGTTGGAAAGCTAATGAAAATGCGCTACTTTTTCATCTTGAAATTTTTTCTAATTTCGAATGGTTTAAGAGTAATTTAGAAAACGGTACAAGTTCCACCGAGTTCGTATTTTTGAGTTAATTTTTTAACCGTATGCCTGAATGCAGCAAATGATATGGCGTTGGAAAGCTTGAGGAAATGCGAAACTTTTTGGTATATATTGTTTCTCCCAGTTCCTTGCGGTTTTATGTCAATTTTGAAAATGGCTAAAAACGTATTTTCGCCATAATTTCTACTGACTTTGTCGGAACGGGGCAAATAATATATCGTTGAAAAGCTGCGGAAAATGCGAAAAAATTTCATGTTGGTGGATTTCTCTTATTTCTAGTCGTTTTCAAGTAATTTCGAAAATAGCAAGATCATGCGTTCTGCCTTTATCATGAAACAGATTATTCGAAAATGCACCGCGTGAAGAACTTGAACTTCTCGGCATGTCTACTTGAACTTCACTCTATTTTTCATATGCTTCTTTTTGCTCGTAACTCTCCATCCACTGCTCGTAGCTCTCCATCCACTCACCGGAATTGAGAAAGTCATATACTGATGGAAAGCTGCTGTAAACACGCAACTTTCCTCTGTTGATCTTTTTTCATGCTCGCAACGATTTAAAAAAATTCATCTCAAATTCATTCACTATAGTAGTTGAACTTCCACTTGTTTTCACGTTGAACTTCCGTGACATATTTTCGTTTGTAATTTTCTCATCCATTCGTCAGTGTTACACAAATAATATTCTTTTTGTACAAACCTCTCTCACAATATTTTTCTTAACTTTCCCCGACCGAGGACTTGAACTTACAGAAATGATATTCCTGCCGTTTTGAAGTAAATTAGAAAACCGCAAGATCATGATTTCTGCGTTCATCGCTAATGGAAATGCACTGCGTGAAGTAGTTGAACTTCTAGGGCATGTCTGTTTGAACTTCACTATGTTTTTGACGTGCTGTTTTTTGCCCGTAACTCCCAAACCACTTACCGGAATTGAGCAAATGATATACCGATGGAAAGCTATTGAAAACTCGCAACTTTCCTGTGTTGATCAGTTTTTCATACTCGTGACGGCGTGTTTTAAACAGTATGCATGAAAATTTTAAACCGCTCATCGGAATGTAGCATATAATATACGGTTGGAAAGCTTATGAATAGCAGCAAGTTTTTCATGTAGACAGATGTTTCAAATCCGTTGTCGTTTGAGAGCAGTTTTAAAATGGCAAAAACAACATCGTTTTTGCCTATTTTTTACACGTAATTGAAGGTCGGACGTCTCGCCCTAGAGTTCTTGAACTTCACTTGGAGGAGCACGTGAACTTCTTGCAACAAACATTTTAGGCTTTTAGTTTTACATTCTTTATTCTCACATGAAACGCATTCCGTGTAGTAGTTGAACTTCCCGTTGTTTTCCCCACGAACTTATGTCACCTATTTTTGTTCAACCTCTCCCACAAGAATTTTTGAACTTTCTCGGGCCGAGCACTTGAACTTCTAACAACAAAACTTTTAGCCAATTCTTTTCATTCTTTTTCCATACAAAATGCACATAGTGTAGTACTTAAACTTCTCGCAGTTATCAATCCAAACTTCTCTTGATTACATGAAAATATCTTAGTTTATATAGACATCGAACCGCTCTACCTTTTTTATTTGAACTTCATTGTGTATTTTTAGAAATGTGAAAATTGGAGGTTTTTTAGGAACATCGAACTTCTTCGTTATTTGGAATTTAACTTATTGGTTTTATTCTTTATTAACTAGAAAAATCCGATTTTTCAAATAAATATCATTTTTTTTTCCAATTGAACTTCTTGGTTTTATTCTATAGTAACTAGGAAACCTGAGTTTTTTACATACATTTAACTACTCCGTTTTTTGGAATTGAACTTCTTGATTTTAATCTTTAGTATTGGGGGAAAATGCCCAAAATGGCATTGTTTTTGTTTTTTGATCTTATAAATCCTAGGGTTTAAAATACTTTGAACTTCTTAGTTATTTTAATTTGAACGTCACATATTTTATTTTATTTTTGGGTAAAGAATTGTGTCAGATTTTAAAATAAACATCGATTTTGTCTTTTTTTCCTATTTTTGAACTTCGTGGTTTAATCTTTAGTATTCGGGAAAATTCTAGTTTTCCCAAAAAATGGCGAAAATATTTTTAATTTTTTTTACTTGTTCCCTTATTTTAATTCAAACTTATTATTTTTATTCTTTAGTAACAAGAATGTGACGTTTTTACAAACTTTGAACTTCTCTATTATTTTAATTTGAACTTCTTAGTTTCATTCTTTAGTAACGAGGAAAATCGAGTTTTTTGAACTTCCTTGTTTAAAATTTTTGAACTTCTTGGTTTTATTTTTAATAATGTGAAAAATCTGGATTTTTTATAGACATCAAAGTTCACCATTTTTTAAACTTGAACTTCTTAGTTTTATTTTTTAGTAACGGGGCAAATCCTTTTTTATATAAACAATGAAACCGCACCATTATTTTAATTTGAACTTCTAGTTTTTATAGAATGGGGGAAATCTGTTTTTATAAAATCTTTTGAAATGCTCCTCCTATTTAATTTTGGACTTCTCTGTTTTTTTTATAAACGGGCACAATTCATTATAAAGATTTTTGAAGTACTTTTTTTATTTGAACTTCTTTCTCACATTTTTTACCTTCCAAATTTGATTTTTAGATATTAAAAACTTCATTTTTGTTAACGTCGACTTGCTTCGGTTTTTAAATTTGAACTTCTTATAGTATTTTGTCATGACATTTTTATGCATTTTTTGCTGTTCAGTGAAATGGCCTCGGCAGTCTTTTTTTCATTTGATGGTTTTTCTTCTGTATATACTACACGTGAACTTCAGAATTTCTGAAACATGAACTTCACATGCTATTAATTTTTTTATGAAACTCCATATTTTTTATTCTTTGAATTCCATGATCTTTTTTGTTTACATTTTTTTGGTTTGAACTTCGATGTTCGTTACACCTGAACTTTTGAAATCACCCCTTTTTTATACACATTTTTCTCTTGAATCCAAGGTCTGCAAAAACAATAGAAAAATTGGGGTCAATTCTCATAAGCAAGTTTCCCATGGGCAGTAATACATGAACTTCTCATGTACAATGTTGTTTGTCTTTAACACTAGCGGGTGGAGCGTCACAAGTGGACGGCGGTGCGCGTTGATGAACATGAAGAGAAGGAAGATCGCTGATGCCGGGGGAAGGTCTGATTCGGTTGTCGCTGCAGTCTAAACGCGGCCGCGAGTGCACCGGTGCTCGCCGTCTGTGTCCATCGATCCCATCCATCTGCTATGATCAGAGACACACTGGGTGTAGGAACGGCTAGACTCGGCAGCCAAAATCCCTGCATAGCCCATCCGAGGGGTGAGGAATGAAGAAGGGAGGACGGAGATGGCAGTAGGGGAGGGTCGCCGGTAGGGGAGAACGCCAGCCGGGGAGGGTCGCCATGGCGAATCTTGCGGGTTGGGGATGGAAGCACGGGGGCCTGAAGAGGAGCTGCGGTTGAGGTAAACGGTGATCGTGGTGGCGATTGGGGGAGGTGGCGGCCCCGACAAAGGTTCGGGGAGGAGCGGAAGAGGGTCCCGTGGAGGCACAGGGGCGCCCGCCCGTCGGCGACCTTCCTGACCCGGAGACTTATACAGGCCGCCGTCCACGTCGGTCTCCGATCGGAATGACGGGGACCACCGGGACTCGAAGCTTGGCGCTAGGAACGAACGCGCAGACGCAAGATCCAGGTCGTGGTGGCGACTGGGGTTGCTTGGGGGGGCGACACATGGCAGGGGTTGCCGGGGGCGGCGGCGCTAGCGGCAGGATTTGGGGAGGGCGACGGCGGCTGATTCGGTCGGAGGCTTGGGACGGCTCTGGGGAAGAAGGCAAGGGAGGAGGGCGAGGCGGGACAGGGGCGGGGTCTTGTCCGGATCGGGGGAAGAAGGCAGAGGCAGGGGATGCAGGAGAGGAATGGGTGTTTTTTTTTCCTTTGTGGGTTCGGGAGTTCAGAAGGAGTATATGGGAATAAAATTCTCATAATGCAGAGAACAACAAGGTACACCACGTAGGAATAAAAAATTGTTCACTACAAAAATCCTCTTTGAACCCTTGTCCCCAACCTCTCTAGACTTTCCATATTTTTGCCATGATTTTCTTTGGGCTTTTGGATCTGTTGTATGATGAAAAGACACTTTTTGAGAGAGAGAGAGAGAGAGATAGTAGTACATCTTGTGAAGACATGACCCTACAGGGAAATAATTTTTTTACTTCTTTGTCCAGATTGTCTCTGTCAACATGCACATACTTCTTCAAACCAAAATCTGAACCAGAGTAAGAAGAAAAGAGAGTACAAACTAGCATGAACTAGCATAAACATGTACGAAAAGTCCATCTTGATCTGAACAACATCTCTGAATTTTTACAAAAAACTCTCTGAAACTATTTCTTCCCCTGCTATGACTAATCTTCAATTTAGAGACTCACAACAAAAAGAAGAGAAGAAGACAACGGTATCCATGGGGAAGCATAGGTGTAGAAGAGAAACATGGGAGTGCTCCCTCAAGTATACTGCACACACATGTGCACAGACGGCAAATACGTCACTGGGAGGGTGCCCCGTCCTGCTGCTCCGGTGCAGGTGTCATTTTTTTCTTTTTCTTCTATAGACACTCCAAACTTCTGTAACAAAACACAAAGAAACTTTAAACTGCGAGAATTAGCTAACATGCATTTTTACCTTGAGCTGAACCATCATGTCTGTACCAAACTACTACTATTTTTAATTTATCTTGTGAAAAATCTCAGATTAAAATTTGAACTTCGAGATCAAACATGCACATGGAACCAACAACACTTTCACATACCTCAGTGTTACTTGCCTACATGCTTCTGCAATCACAGGAAAGACAAATCTATCCACACAACTATGCCAACCAAAAATAAAAACTTGAATTCAGAGGTTTCTATGGAGTTTCAACTTTTGTACATTGAACTCCCTCGCTGGATAAAAGAGAATAAAAGAGATCAATATATGAAGTTACAAAGATCCAACAATTTATTAGGCCGCAAGCAACCACATTGAACTCTCTCGGAATCAATATTTGAGCTTCCATATATTTCTTTTTCTCTGATAAAAGCATAAGCCATTTTTGAATTGCAACTCAAAATTCATTCCGTGCATCTGTAGTTTACAGGAAAAATGCTTGATAGTCAATCTAACAAATTCTAAACGAATCAGCTCATAGCACATAGGGAATGAGAATTGATCGAGCTACTTTCCATGAAATTTCCACATCTGTACTTTTCTTCAGCGCGACGGTTGTGCTACAAGTACAGAATGGCGGCAACATGCAAATCGCCACCAGAAGATAAGGCTGGAGTATTTCTCTCGCCATGAATGCCTTCTAGAAAAAATTCCTTGATGGTCCAAACACAGATGCGTCTGAAGTTTGGGAGAGAGCATCTAGCATCAAGTACATTAGATCAAACATCTAGCATGCCCCAAATAGGGAACACAGAGTTTTACATCTGTCTACATGAATCATGCATCAAAGAAACTCCTGTGAACTAAAGATTCACCAAACAAAAAGCAGCCATGACAAAAAGTCATAGTGTCAACACCCTGTGAATGGTGGCAGTTGAAGCAACAACATAGAGAGGTGTGGTGGCACGAGACGTCAAGGAAATGCAGAGGAGAGTGGTGGTGCGGTGGTGAAGATACATAAGGAAGTGGGGAGGAGAGAGTTGTTGTGCACGGGTATGGGGTGGTGTGGTCTCCCGCGGCGGCGTGACCCGGGGAGGCAAGCGGCTGTGGTGGCGGGATCCGGGCGCCAGCGACGGGGAACCGGGTGCAGGCAGCGCCATGGAAACGGGAAGGGGCGTGGGAGGCGACGACTGCGGTGGTGGATGGTGCGGCAGGAAGCTACGGACCACGCTGTTGGCGGATTGGGCGGCGGGGAACTTGGGATCCACGGCGGCGCGCGGGGCTCCACTGCCGGGCGGCGGCGTTCGGGAATCCAAGGCCCGGCGGTGCAAGGGGATCCAGGGACGGCGGCGACCGGCAGATGGGAGCGTGTGGGCGGCGGCTCCGGTGGCAGGCAGCACATGCGGGTGGGGCGGCGGATCTGGTGGCCGACAGCGCTGCGGGGAAGGAGGAAACGGGTAGGGGACGTGCCGGTGGGGAGTCAGGGGAGTGCTTTTTTTCTTTTTTCTTTTTCCCATTCCGGAGTTCTGGAGGATGTCTCTCGCCCCAATATAGCGGAACATGATCAGAATAATTATTCTCATCCCAGGATTAGAACAGTGCTATCACACGGCTTATTAGTAGCAATCGTCTGTGTTATTATTGGTCTTCACACACATTTCTGATTACGTACCTGTTTGCCGTGTATCACACACATCTTGTTCAGTTGAACCGTTTCCATTGTGTTGCATAATCACACATAGTAAATCCTACTCTTTCCGTTCCTAAATATTTGTCTTTCTAGACATTTCAAATAGACTACAACATACGGATGTATGTAGACATATTTTAGAGTGTAGATACACTCATTTTGTTCCGTATGTAGTCACTTGTTGAAATCTCTAGAAGACAAATATTTAGGAACGGAGAGAGTAGTGAACTGTATGTTGTATATCGCATACACCTTCATCTGGCTAGCCATTTCTTTTGTTCCTCCTCATCTCAAACAGTTCATCCGAGTGAACTGTATGCTGTATATCGCACACGCCTTCATCTGGTTGCCTGTTTATTTTGTTCCGCCTCATCTCAAACAGTTCATTGAACTAAACCGTATGCCCTGCATCACACATGTAGTTAAAATCAGAACCGTGTTTGATGCATCCGTCATCATAAACATTTTGCACCTTTTTTGACAGTTTTTTTACACCATCGTTTGCGATTATGGCATCGCACACAGTTTCGTCGAAGGGTCTCTGATGGTAGTGTCGCGTTTGGACCATCCTGCAGTAGTGAGTTGTAACGCCCCAGACACACCTGATGGTGGTCGTTACTCCTGACGGTATCTAGACTGGCCCCATAGATCAATACTAGTCTTTTCTGTATACTTTGTTCTCACTCGTGCACACTTGGGAGAAACTTCCCGGTCGATCACCCATCCTATAACTAATCCAAGCTGAGCACGCTCCTACAACTAATCCAAGCTGAGCACGCTTAACTTTGGAGTTCTGTCCGAATGGGCTCCTGGAAAAGAAGGAATTCCTTATTGATATGAGTAGTCTATCATCCCTGATAAGCCAGACTATCACATATAGCCCCACTCAGAGGAACCGACGTCCTCGTCGGGCCACAGGAACTTTCCCTTTTGGCACATACGTCTGTGCATCCAATCCGGTACATGAGTCATGTCGTGTGCCACGACGGGTCACAAACATCATGAGCAACATGACCGTGCACCTGTCCACAAACATCCGTGTAACCGCGAGGGTCGGCTCTGATATCAACTTGTATCACCCTAGACACACCCGTCGGTGCTCGTTTCTCCTGGCGGGATCTAGACTGGCTCCACATATCAAAACTAGTCTTTTCTGCACACTTTGTCCTCACTTGTGCGCACCCGGGAGCAACTTTCCGGTCGGTCACCCATCCTAAAACTACTCCAAGCTGAGCACACTTAACTTTGGAGTACTGTCCGAATGGGCTCTCGGAAAAGAAGCAATTCGTTATTGATATGAGTAGTCTATCATCCCTAATAAGCCAGCCTATCACATGAGTGTTGAGCCTAATTTAGGCCCGTTATACAACTGACTTCTTCCCGTCTCTCGTGTAATTGGATCAGCCAAGGCCCAAAAACATATCATCCTGTTAATGGCCCGTCACCCGAATGGGCCAACAATGGGCCGATTTATATTACAGCACGTTGCCGGCATATGATTTGTTTGCCACAATTAGGGATGAATCTAGTTCTCAATCTGTTAAAAGCCTATTTAATTTTTGGGCCCAATTAAGGCAAGCGGTTTACTCGCCGTTTTAAAGGCCCGAAACTAATAGTGGGCCAGATTAAGACTAGACCAAACTAATGGCCCAAGATGATTGTAGGCCCACGGATCAGCCCGTGCTAGCGATTGGCGACCGGCCAGTTTTAGTACAGAAATTATTATTTTATAAACCTAACCTATTGTATCATTGCACACCGATTGAAGATTACGACCTTTTCTTAGAGTTACGACAACAGAAACAGCAAATAAATTACAACATCGTGATGAAGAATAAACCTAGAATATACAACAAAGAAATTACAGCATATTACATCCCCTGGGCATCAAAGTTCACCGCCAGTGATAATAAAGGGCAACCAGACATCAAATTACATAAACTGGGCAGGTCGCCACAAGTGGAAGTTAACAGGCGGACAAAATAATAGACAGAACCAACAACACTTCAACATAGTTCAAGAAAGGTTAGCCCGTCCCAGGAGCTGCAACGCAAGCAGCCAACACTTTCCAAGGAATTTATTATTTGACAACATAAAGTAAATTCATTTTTCATTTCGGGACTGGGCATCCCTAATACCTTTTCTGTACTCTCGTGCAATGACAAGTGAATAAACACTCATCTTGAGAATAACAGATCTAGCATGGTAACATATCAGCCACTCCCTACCGTCTCATGAGCGGTACGAGCACACAAAAGAGAAGTTTATTTTGAAGATTAGAGATGGCACATACAAATTTGCTTAGAACGGCAAAAGAATAGCGCATATAGGTAGGTATAGTGGACTCATGTGGCAAAACTGGGTTTAAGGATTTTGGATGCATAAGTAGTGATCATACTTAGTGCAAATGAAGGCTAGCAAAAGATTGTGAAGCATCCAACCAAGAAATGGAAAATCTCATAAGTGAGCATTAAGCATAACTAACACCGAATAATGCACCATAAGTAGGATATAATTTTTTCACATAACTATTGACTTTCGTGCTTTCCTAGGGAATCACAAACCTGAATACCAATATTCTTACTAAAGCATAATTACTCATCAACATGACTCACATATTATATCGTCATATCGCAAAACTATTATAAGGAATCAAGTTTATTTTGTCCAAAGATCTACATGAAAGTTTTTATTATATCCCTCTTGAATATCTATCACTTTGTGACTAGTTTCATATGTTGGTTTTGCTTTTGACAAGATCAAACAAATCTAAGTGAAGAACATGAGCGTAAAATTTTCATCTCTCAAAATAATATAAGTGAAGCGTGAGAGATTTCGACAAACTACTCCAAAAATATATAAGTGAAGATCAAACGAGTAGTTATGTATATGGGTAGCTATTTGAGGACTCTCTTTTATTTAAAAGCTTCAGATCTAAGTATTTTATTCAAACAACAAACAAAACAAGATAAAATGACATTCCAATCATAGCACATCTCATGTGAAGAAGCAAAAACTTAGGCTCAACCGATACTAACCCATAGTTGTCGATGAAGAAAGGTGGGATGCCTACCGGGGCATCCCCAAGCTTAGATGCTTAAGACTTCTTGAAATATTATCTAGGGATGCCTTAGGCATCTCCAATCTTGAGCTTTTGTGGCTCCTTCATTCCTTTTATATCACGGTTTCCCTAAATCTTAAAACTTCATCCACACAAAACTCAACAAGAACTCGTGAGATACGTTAGTATAAATCAATGCAAAACCTTATCATTCTCTACTGTAGAAAATCACTAAAATAATTATTTAACATTCCATACTAAATGCCTCTGCATATTTAATAGTCCTATCCTCAAATAGAATCATTAAACAAGCAGACATATGCAAACAATGCAAACATAATAGCGATCTGTCAAAATAGTACAGTCTGAAAAGAATGCATGAATAATCATACTTCTATAACTCCAAAAATTATAAAAATTTACCACACTGTAGAAAATTTATCAGAGCTTACTTTTCAAAAAAATTCAACATTTTATCACATTCTGACTTTTCTCAGGAATTTTTGCAACACCGATAAACTTTCTGTTTTGAAACAACAACATGGAGACTTGCAAAATGAGTATGGTAAAGTCTATCCTTGACATTTTTATTGAAAAGAAAGATGAAAAACATTATTATAAATAAAATCAAGCAAATCCTAACAAAATAAAATGATGCTCCAAGCAAAACACATATCATGTTATGAATAAAACTGTAGCTCCAAGTGAGGTTACCGATAATGTTGGAGACGAAAGAGCAACCTTAGTTGATTGGATCTTCCTCGAATATTACCTTGGGGTACCATGGGCATGCCCAAGCTTACGGGCTTGTCACTCCTTATTCTACTCATATCGATTTCTCACCCAAATCTTGAAAACTTCAATCACATAAAACTTAACGGAACTTTGTGAGATAGGTTAGTATGATAAAGAGCAAACCGTTTCACTTTGCTACTGTCAAAGAAAAGATTCATAATTGTTTCCACACAATTGCTACTGTATCATATCATTTTCACAATTTATATTGAGCAATATAAGCCAAAGAAACTAGAAAACATGCAAACTATGCATTGAAAACAGAATCTGTCAAAAACAGAACAGTTTGTAATGATCCGAACAACACCATACTTATGCTACTCCAAAAATTCTGAATAATTAGGAAAACCTGGGAAATTTGTATATCAATCTTTTTCAAAAATAATCAGGATTTTACAACACTTCTGTAAAAAACGAAAATTATTTTACTAGGCGCAAAAGTTTCTATTTTTCAACAAGATCAAATCAACTATCACCATAGACGATCCCAAAGGTCTTACTTGACACTTTATTGAAACGAAAGCTATAAAACATGATTACTACAGTAGCCTAATCATGTGAAACATAAAAACAGTAGGGGTAAATGTTGGGTTGTCTCCTAGCAAGCTTTTTTCTTTAATGCCTTTTAGCTAGGCATGATGATTTCAACGATGCTCACATAGAAGATAAGAATTGAAACATAGCAAGAACATCATGAATCACTACATGGCAATCACATTGAAGCCTATCCCACTTCCTATGCATAGGGATTTTGTGAGCAAACAATTTATGGGAACAAAATCAACTAGCATAGGAAGGCAAAACAAGCACAACTTCAAGATTTTCAACACATAGAGAGGAAACTTGATATTATTGGAATTCCTACAAGCATAAGTTCCTCCCTCATAATAATTTTCAGTAGCATAATGAAGAAATTAAACAATATAACCATCACATAATGCACTCTTTTCATGACACAAAAGCATAGAGAACTTATTACTCTCCACATAAGCAAATTTCTTCTCATCAATAGTAGTGGGAGCAAAGTCAACAAAATAACTATCATGAGAGTGAAAATTAAAATCATGATGGCAAGTTTCATGGTTATCATTATTCATTATAGCATACATGTCATCACCATAATCATCATAGATAGCAACTTTGTTATCATAGTCCACTGAAGCCTCATCCAGAATGGTGGATTCATCACTAAATAAAGTCATCACCTCTCCAAATTTACTTTCATCATTATAATCATCATAAATAGGAGGCATGCAATCATTATAACAAATTTGCACATCAAATCTTAGGGGACTAAAAATATCATCTTCATCAAGTATAGCATCCCCAAGCTTATGGCTTTGCATATCATTAGCATCATGAATATTCAAAGATCTCGTACTAATAACATTGCAATCATGCTCATCGTTCAAAGATTTTTTGTCAAATATTTTCTAGAATTCTTCTTCTATTAGTTGAGCACAATTTTCCTTTCCATCATTTTCACGAAAGACATTATAAAGATGAATAATATGATGTCACCTTAATTCCATTTTTTGTAATTATCTATTATAAACCAAACTAATGATAAAACAAGAAACTAAAAGATTCAATTGCAAGATCTAAAGATATACCTTCAAGCACTCACCTCCCCGGCAATGACGCGAGAAAAGAGCTTGATGCCTACTATGCAACTTTATTATTGTAGACTCATGTTGGGCCTCCAAGCACAGAGTTTTGTAGGACGGTAGCAATTTTCCCTCAAGTGGATGACCTAAGGTTTATCAATCTGTGGGAGGCGTAGGATGAAGATGGTCTCTATCAAACAACCCTGCAACCAAATAATAAAAAGTCTTTTGTGTCCCCAACACACCAAATACATTGGTAATTTGTATAGGTGCACTTGTTCGGCGAAGAGATTGTGATACAAGTGTAATATGGATAGTAGATATTGATTTTTGTAATAAGAACAATAAAAAACAACAAGGTAGCAATTGATAAAACAGAGCACAAACGGTATTGTAATGCTTGAAAATGAGGCCCAGGGCCCGTACTTTCGCTAGTGCAATCTCTCAACAATGCTAATCCAATTGGATCATATGACCAAAGTTCGTATCTAGCGGAGAACATAAAAAGAATTTTTTTGTAGCTATTCTTTCGGATCAATCTATCCAAGAGTTCGTACTGGAATAACACAAATTTATTCTTTCTGATCGATATATCAAGAGTTCATACTAAAATAACACAAGTTATTCTTTCCAATCGATCTATCAAGAGTTCATACTAAAATAACACCAAAACAAATTCAGATTCATAATAGCCAATCCAACACAAAGAACCACAAAGAGTGCCCTGAGATTTCTACCGGAGAAACAAAAACGAGAACGTGCATCAACCCCTATGCATAGATTACCCCAATGTCACATCGGGAATCCGCGAGTTGAGTGCAACACATACATCAAGTGAATCAATATAATACATAATTGTCACCACGGGTATTCATATGCAAGACATATATCAAGTGCTCTCATATCCATAAAAGTATTCAATCCGATAAAACAAACTCTCAAAGGGAAAACTCAATTCATCACAACAAGATAGAGAGGGGGAAACACCTTATGATCTGACTATATTGACAAAAACAGCGATACATCAAGATCGTGACATCTCAAGAACACGAGAGAGAGAGAGAGAGAGAGAGAGATTAAACACATAGCTACAGGTGAGGGAGTCCTGGACTAAGGGGTCCTCGGGCGTCCGACCTGTTGGACACGGGCCGGACTATTGGGCCATGAAGATACAAGATAGAAGACTTTCATCCATGTCCGGATAGGACTCTCCTTTGTGTGGATGGCAAGCTAGGCGGTCGTATGTACTATTTCCTTCTATGTAACTGACTTTGTACAACCCTAGTTCCATTCGGTGTCTATAAACCGTAGGGTTTAGTCCGTAGGGACAATCATAATCAGATAGGCTAGACTTCTAGGGTTTTAGCCATTACGATATCGTGGTAGATCAACTCTTGTAACCCCCATACTCATCAATATTAATCTAGCAGGACATAGGGTTTTACCTCCATCGAGAGGGCCCGAACCTGGGTAAACATTGTGTTCCCTATCTCCTGTTACCATCAACATCAGACACACAGTTCAGGACCCCCTACCTGTAACACCCTCGATGCAACTATATCTCCCACGTGTCGAGGCACGACTTAGAGGCATAATCGCATTGAAGGCATATGTCGCAAGTTAGGCAATCTTCACAACATCCCATGTAATATAAATAAATAAAGGGGGGAAACATAGTTGGCTTACACTCGCCACGTCAATCAAGTACATAAATAACATTACATCATCCAAACACTCATGGCCCGACTACGGCGCCAAAATAAAAGATAACCCAACATGCGACACGGTCCCGATCACCCCAACTGGGCACCACTACTGATCATCAGGAAAAGAAACATAGTATCGTTGAGAGTCTTCGTCGAACTCCCACTTGAGCTCAAGCGCGTCACCTGGAGCGGAATCATCAGGCCCTGCATCTGGTGTAATAGTAATCTATGAGCCACAGGGACTCAGCAATCTCGCACCCTCGTGATCAAGACTATTTAAGCTTATAGGTAAGGCAAGGTAAATATGTGGAGCTGCAGCAAGCGACTAGCAGATATGGTGGCTATCCTGTTCGCAAAAAGAGAGCGAGAAGAGGAGGCAAAGCGCGAGCGAGAAGCTAGAGGGCAACCTGCGCAAAACATTACTCCAACACCGTGTCCACTTCCCAGACTCCACCGAGAAGAGGCCATCACGGTAACACACTCAGTTGATTCATTTTAATTAAGTTAAGGTTCAAGTTATCTACAACTGGACATTAACAAATTCCCATCTGCCCATAACCGCAGGCACGACTTTCGAAAGTTCAAATCCCTGCAGGGGAGTCCCAACTTAGCCCATGACAAGCTCTCACGGTCAACGAAGGAATAGACCTCCTCCCGACATTCCGATCAGACTCGGCATCCCGGTTCTTCAAGACAACTCCGACAATGGTAAAACAAGTCCAGCAACACCACCCATTGTGCCGACAAATCCCGATAGGAGCTGCACATATCTCGTTCTCAGGGCACACCAGATAAGCTAAGCGTACGGGAGCCAACGTAACCCAAGTTGCCAAGGGACGGCCCCGGACGGTGCTCTAGGTTGGACCAACACTCAGAGGAGCACTGGCCCGGGGGTTTAAAATAAGATGACCCTTGAGTCCGCGAAACCCAAGGGAAAAGGCTAGGTGGCAAATGATAAAACCAAGGTTGGGCATTGCTGGAGGAGTTTTATTCAAGGCAGACTGTCAAGGGGTTCCCATTATAACCCAACTGTGTAAGGAACGCAAAATCCAGGAACATAACATCGATATGACGGAAACTAGGGCGGCAAGAGTGGAACAAAACACTAGGCGAGAGGCCGAGCCTTCCACCCTTTACCAAGTATATAGATGCATTAAGATAACATGGCAATATAAAGATATCCCAACAAGTAAATAATGTTCCAACAAGGAACGGTCTCCAATCTTCACCTGCAACTAGCAACGCTATAAGAGGGGCTGAGCAAAGCGGTAACATAGACAATCAACGGTTTGCTAGGACATGGTGGGTTAGAGGTTTGACATGGCAATTTGGGAGGCTTGAAAGCAAGTGGTAGGCATCGTAGCATTGGCATAGCAAAAGAGCGAGCAATCTAGCATAGCAAAGATAGTAGTGATTTCGAGGGTATGATCATCTTGCCTGCAAAGTTGTCAGAGTTGACTGGATCCTCGAAAGCAAACTCAACGGGCTCCTCGTTAGCGAACTCATCTCCCGGCTCTACCCAAACAAGACAAACAAGCAACAAGGACACAATCAACCACGTGCAAAGCTCAAACAATATGATGCAAAGATGGTATGCTATGAGGGATGCAATGCGGGATGCATATGCAAGATTTGACAAGGGATGCATGAACCTGGCCTCAACTTGAAAATCCAAGCATGCCACTGGAAAGATGAGATGAAATCGCTTGAAAACGATATAAAGAACGCTAGAATCGGAGTTACGGTTTGGAAATGGCAAGCAATTCAAATATGACACCGGTCTGCGATTTACAGCAAGTAGCCATCTAAATGCAAAGAGATGAACAAGCTACAGCACCCAAACATGACAACAAAATACATGGCAGGGATGCATTCATGATGCTTAACAAAATTCTAGCACTGAGCTACGGCCAATTCATCCATTAACAGGTTCAAACAAGTATGGCAAAAATGCATATGGCAAACAAATTTCAGACTTGGTGAAATTAACACTTGTCTGGAATTTCAGATCAGATAGCACTCTTTGGAGCAACAAAACTACATGCTACAGGACCTGAACATGGCAAAGTAAAGCATGGTATCGAGCTACTCAAAGAGCTTAACAAAAGTCCCTTAGTGACCTTGAGCCAAAAGGGATCAGAAAATACAATTGCAAGCATGTGAACATGGCAAAAACATAATCAGATCTCAGACTTAGTGAAAACTGGAGCATGCTGAAAACAGATATCAAGTAGGCATGTTTACGAGCTCGATGCACTCACTACGGAGCAAGTCATGACAAGCTAATCATACACCCATCAAGAATAGACAAAATGCAAGCTAGACATGGCAAGAACAATAGCATAGCATGCACGGATCAACTACAACATCATCGGCAAAATCGCTAACAAGTAGACAATCTGCCCGGATTCACGAAGTAGCAAAAGTAGAGCTTGATTGACTCAAGCTAGGGTGATCCATAATTTCAACCAAAGACATGGATGGATAGATCACTACAAGATTAATAAAACATCCTTACTGATCATCCTCAAAATAGGCACGGATCACTAGGAAACAACATGAACATATGGCCATATGAGATAAACAGCTCAAGGACTTAGTGGAAATGCTAAGTCCCTGAAATCAGCATTAGCAAGTGCCTCACTTTGCAAGCTTGTGCTAGTCACCACACACATCACAAAAATACATGGGTTGCACCTCTAGAAAGATGGCAAAACCCTTAAGAAAACATATGTAGAGCTCATGGGCATATCATGCACACATTAATCATGGCAAAAATGACAAATATCTAAATGGAGTAGCAGATCTGACAAAAATCTCAAGTAGCCCTCTTCTAACAGCATTTCGGGCATCAAGATGAACTCAAATGAAAATGATGCAATGAAATGAAATGATGTACTCTCTGAGATGAACATTTTGATATGCTAAATGCCCAAAATGGAGCTACGGATGAGGAGTTATAGCATGATGAAATATGCAAATTATTAGGGTTTCGGGGATAAAAGTCAACCCTCGAGATTTAGATCTCAGATCTGGCATGGATTTCGATGTTGGCTGGACTTGGAGCTTGCCGGAGAGGATCTTGCCGCGGGGGACGCCGGAGACGAGGCCGGCCGGCGAGGTGGTCGGAGAGGGCGGTGGCCGCGGGCGCGGACGTCGAGGCTCGACGACGGCGGCGGCTGATGACGAGGGGAGGCGGCGACCGGCGATGATGGAGTCGGCGGCCGGGATCAGCGGCGGCGCGGCGAGCTGGGCGAAGGACGCCGGCGAGGGGCGCGGGCGGCGCGCCTGGTAGGTGCGGGCGGCAGGAGGAACCGGGCGGCGGGGCGAGGCGACTGGGCCGCGAGGGCCTCGCCTGGGCCTCCTGGGCCGGCGCGGTGGGAGACGGCGGCGGCGAGTGGCGGCTTGCCACGTGGCGGTGGCAGAGCGGGCGGATAATGTCCGTCGGTGGAAGAAGTGTCCCGCGGCGCAGAGGAGGATTGGATCTAGGGTTTCGGGAGGAAGGGGAAGGAGAAATCGGAGGGGGTCTTTAAATAGGCATAGGAGGAGCTAGGAGAGTCCAAATGAGGTGCGGTTTTCGGCCACGTGATCGTGATCAAACGATCTAGATGATGGAGAAGGTTTAGGTGGGTTTTGGGCCAAATTGGAGGGGTGTTGGGCTGCAACACACACGAGGCCTTTTCGGTCCCTCGGTTAACTATTGGAGTATCAAACGAAGTCCAAATGGTACGAAACTTGACAGGCGGTCTACCGGTAGTAAACCAAGGCCGCTTGGAAAGTCTCGGTCCAATCCGGAAATGTTTAATCCCCACACACGAAAGAAAGGTAGAAAAGACCACCGGAGGAGAACGAAGCGCCGGAATGCAAAACGGACAACGGGGAAAATGCTCGAATGCATGAGATGAACACGTATGCAAATGCAGTGCACATGATGACATGATATGAGATGCATGACAATGACAACAGCACACAGAGACAAAAACCCGAACCCGGGAAAATAAAATAACTTAACGCCGGAAACGGCAAGAGTTGGAGTACAAATTCGGTAAGTCATATCCGGGGTGTTACACTACCCAAGATCCGCTTGTATTGACACCGACATTGGTGCTTTCATTGAGAGCTCCACTGTGACGTCGAAGTCATGGTTGATGGCTCGCCTTGTGATCAAGGACAACATCACCGCCGATAGAGCCTTGACCTCAGGCCAAACCCTCTGGTTGGGTGGCTTTATCATGACCGCTCGTTCGACCGGTGAGCCGATGATGACTTCTCGGGTCATCGAAAATCGCCTCCGAATTGACTCCGAATACTCCAAACAGATGGATCCAACGGAATTATCGTCCTTGAAGGAACTCCTGGATCGCATCGCCACCTTGGGGGTCGCTACAGACTACGGTCTGATTGGGATTAAAACCAATCAAAGAGAAATCAAATCTCCATCGATCACCCATCACATAACGGTAGTGGAGGAGCAAAACAACAACTCTCCCTCTATACCGAGGACGAACTATGTTCCGATCTCCGAGATCGAAGAACCGTATAACTGTCCACGGAACGACATGCCTTGTCCTCCAAACTTGGAATCAGACGATAGACCTGAAAAATTGGTCGATCTCCCGGAGCCCGAACTATTAAGCTTGGAAATTTCCCAAACTTCGGATCCCAAATTGGGTCAGGGTTCGGATTTAAATCCACCCACCCACCCAGATATACAAGATCTCACATACCTACGGCAGTTGTCTCAGGAAACAGTCCATCACTTTTGGGCCAGATTCCTCCTTGTCAAGAACAAGATCAAAGATTGCTGCGATGAAGACGCGATCTCAATATTCTGCGGTAATTGTACGGACGAAGGAATCCTCAATGCTATCAACTATTGTCACGTATTACACTTCGCCGACTTGGCAACCATAGTACAGAAGTACTACGGAATGGAAAGCGCCTGGAAAACTCAGATGCTCGTTGGGAACCGCCAGCTCCCACTCAACCTTTCGTCCGGACAAAAAGGATGCACCCTCACGGGGCACCTGACATAGCAGTAAAGAAATCCAAACCCATTACGGGGCGTGGAACCGTTCTAGAGGGATGGCTCAATAGGCCATGCAAAATACACACAACACCAAATACCATACCTACCCACAGCCTTAGAGCATGTTGGATACTCCGGAAAGTGGCCAAGAGTGGCGAGGATATCCTCACCAAAAATACCTCAGAACAACTCCCCCCGGAACACGACGACCGCAGAGTATTGACAGTCTTCTAGACTTTTGCTTCGAACAATCGGCGCAAAAGGGCACTCCGCGACCTCGCTGAAGTCTGTCAAGTCGCAGCAATAAATCCTTGGAACGACATGGCCATAACTTTCAATGCCAATGACGAACCAAAAACCCGGCCAGTCCGGGCACCAGTCGCCTTGGTCCTCAATCCAATTGTGGACGGCTTTTGACTCACCAAGGTGCTCATGGATGGCGGCAGCGGATTAAACCTCATCTATGAGGATACACTCAGTAAAATGGAAATATATAGGAGCCGTATTGAGCAAAGTAACACGACCTTCCGAGGAATTATTCCCAGTCAGGAGGCACGATGCGCAGGAAAAATCACACTTGACGTGGTATTCGGCACGCCGGAGAACTATCGGTTCGAAGATATAACCTTCCAAGTGGCCCCTTTCAACAGTGGATACAATGCCCTGTTGCGGCGAGATGCATTCACACACTTTCAAGCCATACCTCATTACGTGTATATGAAGCTCAAAATGCCCGGGCCCAATGGTATTATCACTCTCGCTAGTGATCCGTATATAGCGCTCCACTCCGAAAACAAAACAGCCTCCCTGGCCCTTGAAGCACTCTCTAAGGCCCTTGCAGCTGAAGAGTTAACTGCGCTGCACTCAACAGTGGATAGGGACGACGTAATCCTCGACAAGCGCTCCAAATCCACCTCCTTCAAACCAGTAGATGAAATAGTCAAATTTCAAGTCCACCCGATGGACCCAAAGAAGACAGCCTCCATCGGTGCACAGCTGGACCCAATGGTGGGCGTCGCACTACGAGCATTCCTACGCGAAAACTGGGACATATTTTCCTGGCACCCTTCTAATATGCTAGGAATCCCACACAGGTTGGCAGGGCACAGCCTCAACATATTGAAGGGATACAAGCTAGTTAAGCAAACACTGCGGCGCTTTTCCGAACCCAAACGACAAGCTATGGGGGAGGAGCTAGCCAAGCTAATTGAGGCCGGATTCATCAGAGAAATAAAACATCCGGACTGGCTAGCAAACCTAGTGATGGTGCCCAAGAAGGATAAATCCTGGCACTTGTGCGTCGATTTCAAAGACCTCAACAAAGCTTGCCCTAAGGATCCATCCCTCTCCCCCGCATCGATCAAATTATTGATGCTACTGCAGGACACGCCTCACTGTGTTTCCTCGACGCGTATTACAGATACCATCAAATAAAAATGAAGGAATCCGACCAAGCCACAACGACATTTATTACCTCATACGGGCTTTTCTTCTTCAACACTATGCCCTTTGGGCTCAAAAACACCGGCACCACCTACCAACGCATGATTGAAACATGCCTGGAGAAACAAATCGGCGAGAGAGTTGAAGCATATGTGGACAACGTCGTCATCAAGACTAAGCACATCGAGTTATTAATAGATGACTTACGTCTCACATTCGACAATATCCGGACATATGACATTAAGATCAATCCGGAAAAATGGGTTTTCGGCGTCCCCTCTGGAAAACTACTGGGCTTCATTGTTTCCAGTGGAGGAATCGAGGCAAATCCAGCCAAAATCCGAGCTTTATCACAATTGGCTACACCAACAGACCTTAAATAGGTCCAAAAACTAGCCGGATGCGTGGAAGTTTTAAGCCGCTTTATCTCCAGACTAGGAGAAAAAGCATTGCCACTTTATCGACTTCTTCGACGCACCGATCACTTCGAGTGGACAAATGCAGCAACGGCTGGATTGGAAGAAATAAAAGCTCTTTTAGCAAGCAACCCAATCCAAGCCGCGCCAAGCGTCAGTGAACCAATGTTATTATACATATCGGCAACACACCAGGTGGTGAGCACAGTACTCATCGTCGAACGAGGGGAGGATGGACACAAATTCCTACTCCGAAAGTCAGTATACTACGTATCCACTGTCCTAACTCCATGCAAGTCCCGGTACCCTCATTATCAAAAGATAGCATACCCGGTCTTCATGGCATCCCGGAAGCTACGACACTATTTCCAAGAGTGCTCGATCACGGTGGCTTCTGAGGTTCCACTGAATGACATAATAAACAATTGCGACGCCACGGGACGGATTGCCAAGTGGGCCATTGAGCTCCTTCCATTCGATACAACATATAAGCCACGCCGGGCCATGAAGTCCCAAGTACTGGTAGACTTCGTTGCCGAATAGACAGAAGCCGAACTCCCTAAAGAGTACGGCACATATTCCAACTGGGTCATGCACTTCGATGGTTCCAAAATGCTGGCGGGCTTAGGGGCGGGCGTTGTCTTAACTTTCCCCACTGGAGATACAGTTCAGTACGTACTCCAAATATTATACATAGACTCCAACAATGCAGCCGAATACGAGGCCTTATTGCATGGTCTTCGGATGGCTGTCTTCATGGGCATACAATGTCTGGAAGTGCGCGGGGACTCGAACCTCGCGATATCTCAAATAAATGGAGATTTCGATGCCACGTATCCGAAGATGGCGGCTTACCGTAACGTCGTCCTCAAAATGTCGGCTCGGTTCTAGGGGCTCTAGTTTCACCATGTGGCTCGAGAAAGTAATCAAGCGGCGGATGTCCTTGCTTGCATCGGCGCCAAGCGCTTCCCCGTCCCACCTAACATCTTTTTGTAAAGGATTTTCAAGCCATCCATGGTGTGGCAAGGGGAGAGCAGCAACGTCAGTCCGGATCCGACCATAACCCCGGATTACGAACATACTGATATCATCGGAGGCTCAGCCACCGAAATAACACCGTCGACCCATCTTATCATGGCAGTCATTGCCCCATGGACCGAACCCTTCTTGGCCTACCTCAATAGGCTAGAGCTCCTTGAGGATCAGAATGAGGCTCTCTACATTGTTCGGCGTTCAAAACCCTATAAGGTCCATGAAGGAGAACTCTACAAGAAAAGCGCTACCGGAGTACTTCAAAGATGTATCTTCGAGGAAGAGGGGCAGCAGCTCTTGGCTGAAATTCATGTCAGTCTCGGTGGTCACCACACTGCAGCTCGGGCCCTTGTAAGCAAGGCCTTCCGTACAGGTTTCTACTGGCTGATGGCCCGAGCAGATGCACAGGTCCTTGTCCAACGTTGCGTCGGATGCGAGCTTTTCGCTAACCAAAGCCATATGCCACCCACTGCTCTACAAACAATACCCATCACTTGGCATTTCGCTATCTAGGGGCTTGACATGGTTGGACCCCTTAAAGGAGGCATCCATAAGAAAAAATATCTGCTAGTCATGGTAGATAAGTTCACTAAGTGGATAGAGGCCAAACCAGTTAAAACGACCGAAGCCGGACCAGTGATAGACTTTATATCCGGTGTTGTGCACCGTTACGGTGTCCCACACAACATCATCACCGACAATGGCTCTAATTTTACAGCCGACAAGGTGAAAGCCTGGTATGCTAATCTAGGCATTAAGCTCGATTACGCCTTCGTCTATCATTCGCAAACAAAAGGTCAAGTCAAACGAGCCAATGGTCTTATTATGAGCGGCATCAAACCCATACTAGTGCAGACTTTGAAAGAATCAGACAAGCACTGGGTTGAGGAGCTTGACTCCGTACTCTAGGGGCTGCGGTCCACGCCCAATCGCACTACCGGATATACACCTTTCTTCATGGTGTATGGCGCAGAGGCTGTGTTACCCTGCGACATTATTCATGACTCACCTCGAGTGCGCATGTATGAAGAGAGAGAGAGGTCGAGCTTGATCGGCAGGACAGCTTAGATGCCCTGGAGCAGGAGCGTGACGTTGCAAAAGCCCGTTCCGCATTTTATCAACAATAGGCCCGCAGATATCAAAGAAAATAAGTACGGGCCAAGACCTACAATGTTGGCGAACTCGTTCTTAGCTTGCCGGAGAATAAAAAGGACAAACTCAAGCCCAAGTGGGAGGGTCCCTTCATCATTGATGAAGTTCTCACTAGAGGAGCGTATCGCTTGCGGGATGCATCAGACGACCACCTAGAACCGAATCCCTAGAATGCGGCCAGACTCCGAAGATTCTAAGCCTAGTGCCAAACCCTTCGTTTGTTTCCTCCTCCCTATTGTTTACATTATTTTTTATCCTCTCTTTTCACCCTCTCTTATTAGCCTATGCCATACACCTATGACATACACATTCTCAAATGTGTACGCCCATTATACCTGGGGGCTTCTTGCACAGAGGCTTATTATTGTTATATTTCGAGCATCAAGCTCATCACATATGCGTTTTTTTCCTCATATGTACCTTTTCTTCGCCATTATATGCATCGATATGACTTAAGTTTTGGCCAAGCTGGGTTGTCTGGCTCCAGTGCTTATGCCCTATGTTCCCGTTAGTTTGGCTAGGGCATAAAGGGAGCACCTCTGCGATTGTTACTGCTGGGTCATCCGGATGTGTACCTTAGACTGGGTGAAGCCGAAAGCTAGCATTCTTAAGGGAATATTTGGTCGGCGGACTAAAGATGTTTTACATTTCTTCCACTATAAACCCCCAGATGTTACCTATACTGCGATGTTTTCAATCACAGTTCGGACATGCATATTAACGGATGCACACCCAGGGAAAGGAACCGTTAACGGAACTATTCTCTTTGGAAGATGTTTCTTACAATCACAATGTAATATAACATAGCTAGCCGGATACAACTTGTCTGTTCAAGAAAATATGACCCCTACACCTGGTTTCCACGCATACCCCAGTCTATTTTACCGCTCGAGTATTCGGAAACACTCCGCACCATCGGGTCCAGAGGTCGAAGCGAAAAGGTCGGCCATGACAATTGTTTTATAATCCGGCTAGGAACAAATATATCAAGGAAAGTACATAGTCACTTGGACTCAAAAACTTCCTCCTCTATACCATCCAATAGGATGTCTAGCTTACAATCATGTTGGGAATATTTGGCAGCTACCTCTACTTGGTCATATACCAAATTAACGGGAATTTCTTTCCCATCTGACCCTAGCGGTCCGACCCGGGCCATATGATTCGGATCAAGCTTGGTATACCATGGCCCAGGCCTCTCGCGCACCTTCCCAGCAGGCTGATATCTTCCATAATTGAATACGCCGTTGTGCCCCTTTGAACAGCTCCACGAGCTCCGCCATACCTCCTGGAGGAGAGGCGGATAGCCATAAAGCCTTGGCAACACTACGCATTGCCTGCCGAACTCGCTCGTGCATCTGGGACAGCTCTTGTAGCAGATCACCTTGAGATCCGGACATTTCTTCCTCGGGACGGCCAGTCAGCATACCTGCAGACATAAATTTGTCAGTTCCGTCCCTCGCCGAATTATAGGGAGGCAAGTTTGAAAAGCATACTGAATATGCCGCCATGTAGCCTCCTATTCTCCTTGACGGCGTCAGCTAGCTAGGCTCGAACATCTTTTAGTTCTTCTCCCATTTGGGTATGGGAATCCTGCAGCTTGTTCCTTTCATCCCTGACCCGCGTCAGCACACGTTCGCCAGCCGCATGTTGCCTTTTGGCCTCTTGTTCACCAGCCTGGGCGTCCTTCAGTTTCTCTCTCGGTTGCTCTACTGATTCTATCAGCAGAAACACAATAGTGTTAATATAACTGGTGTATGATTATACTTCTTTCCACTGGGGAGAAACATTACCAGGTGGTGCCTCCTTGGATTTTTCCAATTCGGTGGTAGCCGCAGTCAGTTGAGTCTAACATTTTTCCAGCTCTTGAGATAGCAGGCTATTCTTCTCCATAAGTTCCTGATTATACAATGATCCTTAAATCAGTTGTATCACCTGCTTTAAGTCTCGGGGGCTACTGGTGTATGATTATTAAATCTACACTTACCCGCATATCTTTTAGATGTTGGTCCATGGCTCTGGCAAGCCCATCCCGAGTGGCTCGGATGTACGCATCGGCCGAGCTAAAGGCATCGAATGCCTCCTTTGAAAAGCTGGGGTCACGGAGAGCGGCCCTCCGACGACGATGATTCATGGCGCTCTCCACTTCAGAATTCGTGATGGACATATCATCCGAATCCTCGGTGGAAGGACAGTTCGGCACCACTCCCGTGTCAGCCCCTGTCCTTAGGGCGGGGTCTGGAACTTGACTAGTGGAAGCACGACTGGCAGGATCCCTGGACATAGTCCGGCAGACACTTTTCCTGATAGAATGCAGCGAATGGCATCACGATTTGATGTGGCGATCATGAGATGTTTTTCAAAAAGAAAGCCATACCTCTTTGATGATGGTCCTGCCGTATTGTAGTTTGCCTTTCACTTCGAAGACGTGCTCGGCGTGGGTGCCGCTCTCCTCGGAGATGCTTCTGGTGCATGTTGTGACGTCGAGCGCATCCCCTTTGGAGCACGAAATAGTGCGGTGGGTAAGGCATAATAAGGAAACTCTGTCGAAGAAGGTTTCTCTTAAGTTACTTACATGTGAAGTAGGGAGGAGGCCGGGACAATCGGTGATGATAGGTACTTCCGTACCATCGTAGCTCATCTGATAGAATACTCCATTCTCGAGCTCCACAAATATGCCCGGATCTTCTTCGAATCCGGGGTCAATGTCCCAGTTGTGACCCTTCGGCTGGGGGGCGGGGCTATGGATCCCCTCGGTAGCCATCCGCCATTCCTGTTGCGAGTGGATAGGTTACTATCCATTAAAAAGGATTCAAGAAGAGGAGTAAAATAGTGGGATTGGAGCTCACCCAGCTAGGAGGATTATACATGGAAAACCATCTCAACATTGGAGATGAGTGAACTCCTCCTTCTCCCCTTTGTACAGTTTTTGCCAATATTTTGGCCAAAGCAGCGGGGTTTTCGGACCCTTCCGACCGCAGCATGAGGCGTCAGCTTCCCCATTATAGTGCCACAAGGGAAGCCCTCTGTATTGGAGTGGTTGGACCCCCCACACTATGGAGATCGCCATTACCTCGATTATTGATAATCCGGACTGGGCGAGCGTCTTAATCTTGCCCATCAACTGACTAACTTCCGCGCTATCCTCCTCCCCGAGGCTCTGAGGGCGCCGGCTGTGGCATTTCTTCAACGAAGCACTTGAAAATTCAGGGAGACCCATTCGGACTAGGTCAGGAAGAGCGACGTCGTCGATATAAAACCATTCGGAAGGCCATTCTTCGGAAGCCTTCTTCGGTGTGCCGGACAGGTATCCGGTCCCGGCGATGCGCCATACCTCAGCTCCTCCCGCTTCGAATATTGATCCCCCTTGATTACGAGGGACAAGGCAGAACAGTTTTCTCCATGATTCAAAATGGACCTCACAACCCAGGATAGCTCACACAGAGCAACGTAACCCGCGATGTGCAGGATGGAGGCGGGAGTGAAACTGTGCAGTTGGAGGCCATAATACTCCAGAAGTCCTCGGAGGAAGGGATGGATTGGAAATCCGATGCCTCTTAGCAAGAAGGGAACGAAGCATACTCGTTCCCCCTGGACGGATTGGGGAAATTGTCCGCCGAAACCTCGCCATTGAAGGACATCAATCCTGCTCGGACGGGGACTAGATCCGCGGGGGGAAGAAAGCCCTGTTTTTGTAGCTTCGTCAGCTGACCGTGAGATACGGAACATCTCTCCCAGTCACCTTTTTCGGAGCCATGGGGATGAGAGGAAGAGCTGGGAGCGCTAACCATGTTGGAGTGGTTCCTCCTAGCGAGCTCTGAGGATTTTTTGCGCGGGGTGTGGAATGGATCTGAGATCTATTCTCTTTAAATAGGCACCTCTCTTGTATGGTCAGGGTGGTATGTGCAAAAATTCCCCGACCTCTCGTATTCGCTCGCCACATGGAAGCTGAAGTCAGGAAGGCGTGCAAGCCGATGGGCACGACATTAAATGGAAAAGCCGAATACCTCTCTTTAAGTCAGGGACCTTGAAGTAATCGGAGGGGGAACCCGCCGAGCAATGTCGAAGACAATCTGTGCGCCGGACACCTCGTCATTGAAGTCTGGTTCGGGAGATACTAAGGGAGTCTTGGACTAAGGGGTCCTCGGGCGTCTGACCTGTTGGACATGGGCCGGACTATTGTGCCATGAAGATACAAGATAGAAGACTTTCTCCTGTGTCCGGATAGGACTCTCCTATGCGTGGATGGCAAGCAAGGCGGCTGGATGTACTATTTCCTTTCTATGTAACCGACTTTGTACAACCCTAGTTCCCTCCGGTGTCTATATATACCGGATGGTTTAGTCCATAGGGACAATCATAATCAGATAGGCTAGACTTCTAGGGTTTTAGCCATTACGATCTCGTGGTAGATCAACTCTTGTAACCCCCATACTCATCAATAGTAATCTAGCAGGACATAGGGTTTTACCTCCATCGAGAGGGCCCGAACCTGGGTAAACATTGTGTTCCCTGTCTCCTGTTACCATCAACCTCAGACGCACAGTTCGGGACCCCCTACCCGAGATCAGCCGGTTTTGACACCGACAACTGGTACAAAGTACAAACCCTCAGCCCCGAGGATGGACTACTCACTCCTCATCATGTCGGTCGTCGGGATGATGAAGATGGCCACCGGTGATGATTTCCCACTCCGGCGGAGTGCCAGCACGGGTCTAGATTGGTTTTTCATGGCTACAGAGGCTTGTGGCGGCGGAACTTCTGATCTACAGTTACCCCTGATGGTTTCTCTATTTATAGGGTTTTTTGGCGTTGGTCTCACTCTAAGATGGGCCTTGATGTGAGCACAACCCACCGAGGCAAGATGGGCCCACCAGGCATGCCCCGGTGTTCTTGTGCCCTACTCCTTCAGCTTCTGGTCATTCCATGAAGCTTCGGGGTTCTCTTTTGTTCCACAAAAAATCGTCAAAAAGTTTCAGCTCATTTGGAGAACTTTCATTTCTGCATAAAAAAAACACCACGGTAGTTCTGCTGAAAACAACGCCAGTCCGGGTTAGTTCCATGCAAATCATGCCAAAACCATATAAAATTATTGTAAACATGGCATGAATACTTCATAAATTATTGATACGTTGGAGACGTATCAGGGAACAACAACTGGCTTAGCATCAGGCTCCATATTAATTTTGTGCTCACATAGAGTGGGACTAATGCCCTTAAGATTATCAAGAGTATATCCAATAGCGGCACAATGCTTCTTCAGAGTTTTCAATAATCTCCTTTCTTCATGCTCGGAAAGGTTAGCACTAATAATAACAAGATATATCTTATTTTCATTGAGATAAGCATATTTCAAAGTATCAGGTAATTGTTTAAGCTAAAACACAGGACCACCCTTGGGTGGAGGAGGATGCCCAGGATTTCAACAGGCAAATTGTGTTTCAAAACATGCATTTGGTTAAATAATATTTCATCTAATTCCTTCCTTTCATTCATAAACATATCATTTTCATGGTCTGACAAATACTGTTCTAAAGATCAGTAGGAGGCACGACAATAGAAGAAGGACCAATAATTTCATCCTTACTAGGCAATTCTTTATCAAGGGGTTGTCTCCGAAATTTAGAGAAACTAAAATCATGAGAGACATCCCCAAAACCGACAGTGACATTATCTTTCTCGCAGTCTATCTTAGCATTGACAGTGTTCAAGAAAGGTCTACCAAATATAATAGGAAAAAATGATCTTGTGGGGAACCAAGAACAAGAAAATCAGTAGGATATTTTATTGATAATCCGGACTGGGCGAGCGTCTTAATATTGCCCATCAACTGACTGACTTCCATGCTATCCTCCTCCCCGAGGCTCTGAGGGCGCCAGTTGTGGCATTTCTTCAATGGAGCACTTGAAAATTCAGGGAGACCCATTCGGACTGGGTCAGGAAGAGCGACGTCGTCGATATAGAACCATTCGGAAGGCCATTCTTCGGAAGCCTTCTTCGGTGTGCCGGACAGGTATCCGGTCCCGGCGATGCGCCATACCTCAGCTCCTCCCGCTTCGAATATTGATCCCCCTTGATTACGAGGGACGAGGCAGAACAGTTTTCTCCATAATTCAAAATGGGCCTCACAACCCAGGAATAGCTCACACAGAGCAACGTAACCCGCGATGTGCAGGAAGGAGGCAGGAGCGAAACTGTGCAGTTGGAGGCCATAATACTCCAGAAGTCCTTGGAGGAAGGGATGGATTGGAAATCCTATGCCTCTTAGCAAGAAGGGAATGAAGCATACTCGTTCCCCCTAGACGGATTGGGGAAAATCTCCGCCGAAACCTCGCCATTGAAGGACGTCAATCCTGCTCAGACGAGGACTAGATCCGCGGGAGGAAGAAAGCCCTGTTTTTGCAACTTCGTCAGCTGACCGTGAGATGCGGAACATCTCTCCCAGTCACCTTTTTCGGAGCCGTGGGGATGAGAGGAAGAGCTGGGAGCGCTAACCATGTTGGAGTGGTTCCTCCGAGCAAGCTTTGAGGATTTTTTGCGCAGGGTGTGGAATGGATCTGAGATCTATTCTCTTTAAATAGGCACCTCTCTTTTATGGTCATGGTGGTATGTGCAAAAATACCCCGACCTGTCGTATTCGCTCACCACGTGGAAGCTGAAGTCAGGAAGGCGTGCAAGCCGATGGGCGCGACATTAAATGGAAAAGCCGAATACCTCTATTTAAGTCAGGGACCTTGAAGTAATCGGAGGGGGAACCCGCCTTGCAATGCCGAAGACAATCTGCGCGCCGAACACCTCGTCATTAAAGTCTGGTTCGAGGGCTACTAAGGGAGTCTTGGACTAAGGGGTCCTCGGGCGTCTGACCTGTTGGACATGGGCCGGACTATTGGGCCATGAAGATACAAGATAGAAGACTTTCTCCTGTGTCCGGATAGGACTCTCCTATGCGTGGATGGCAAGCTAGGCGGCTGGATGTACTATTTCCTTTCTATGTAACCGACTTTGTATAGCCCTAGTTCCCTCCGGTGTCTATATATACCGGATGGTTTAGTCCGTAGGGACAATCATAATCAGATAGGCTAGACTTCTAGGGTTTTAGCCATTACTATCTCGTGGTAGATCAACTCTTGTAACCCCCATACTCATCAATATTAATCTAGCAGGACGTAGGGTTTTACCTCCATCGAGAGGGCCCGAACCTGGGTAAACATTGTGTTCCCTATCTCCTGTTACCATCAACCTCATATGCACAGTTCGGGACCCCCTACCCGAGATCAGCCAGTTTTGACACCGACAACTGGTACAAAGTACAAACCCTCAGCCCCGAGGATGGACTACTCATTCCTCATCATGTTGGTTGTCGGGATGATGAAGATGGCCATCGGTGATGATTTCCCCCTCCAGCGGAGTGCCAGCACGGGGCTAGATTGATTTTTCATGGCTACAGAGGCTTGTGGCGGCGGAACTTCTGATCTACGGTTACCCCTGATGGTTTCTCTATTTATAGGGTTTTTTGGCGTTGGTCTCACGCTAAGATGGGCCTCGATGTGAGCACAACCCACCGAGGCAAGCTGGGCCCACCAGGCATGCCCCGGTGTTCTTGTGCACTACTCCTTCTGCTTCTGGTCATTCCATGAAGCTTCGGGGTTCTCTTTTGTTCCACAAAAAATCGTCAAAAAGTTTCAGCTCATTTGGAGAACTTTCATTTCTGCATAAAAAAAACACCACGGTAGTTCTCCTGAAAACAACGCCAGTCCGGGTTAGTTCCATGCAAATCATGCCAAAACCATATAAAATTATTGTAAACATGGCATGAATACTTCATAAATTATTGATACGTTGGAGACGTATCAGGGAACAACAACTGGCTTAGCATCAGGCTCCATATTAATTTTGTGCTCACATAGAATGGGACTAATGCCCTTAAGATTATCAAGAGTATATCCAATAGCGGCACAATGCTTCTTCATATTTTTCAATAATCTCCTTTCTTCATGCTCATAAAGGTTAGCACTAATAATAACAAGATATATCTTCTTTTCATTGAGATAAGCATATTTCAAAGTATCAGGTAATTGTTTAAGCTAAAACACGGGATCACCCTTGGGTGGAGGAGGATGCCCAAGGATTTCAACGGGCAAATTGTGTTTCAAAACATGCATTTGGTTAAATAATATTTCCTCTAATTCCTTCCTTTCATTCTTAAACATATCATTTTCATGGTCTGGCAAATACTGTTCTAAAGGATCAGTAGGAGGCACGGCAATAGAAGAAGGACCAATAATTTCATCCTTACTAGGCAATTCTTTATCAAGGGGTTGTCTCCGAAATTTAGAGAAATTAAAATCATGAGACACATCCCCAAAACCGACAGTGACAATATCTTTCTCGCAGTCTATCTTAGCATTGACAGTGTTCAAGAAAGGTCTACCAAATATAATGGGACAAAAATCTTCTAGTGGGGAACCAAGAACAAGAAAATCAGTAAGATATTTTATTTTCCCGCACAAGACTTCAACATCTCTAACAATCCGAATTGGTGATATAGTATCTCTATTAGCAAGCTTAATAGTAACATCAATATCTTCTACCTCAGCAGGTGCAATATCATTCATAATTTCCTGATATAAAGTAAAAGGAATTGCACTCACACTAGCACCCACATCACATAAGCCATGATAACAATGATCCCCTGTTTTAACAGAAACAACAGGCATGCCAACAATAGGTCTATGTTTATCTTTATCATCGGGTTTGGCAATTCTAGCAGCTTCATCACAGAAGTAAATAACATGCCCATCAATATCATCGACCAAGAGATCTTTAACCATATAAATACTAGGTTCAACTTTAATTTGTTTAGGGGATGTAGGTGTTCTAGTATAACTCTTACGAACCATAGTTGAAGCTTTACCATGATCCTTTATCCTAACAGGGAAAGGTGGTTTTTGAATATAAGCAGTAGGAACAACAAGGATCAACATTATAAGTAATAGTTTCTTCTTCAACTTTAATAGGTTGTACTACTTTCACTTCAATGGGAGGATGCTATTTAAACCACTTCTCCTTAGGGATATCAACATGAGTAGCAAATGATTCACAAAAATAATCTACTATCTCAGAGTCAAGTCCGTATTTAATGCTAAATTCACGAAAAGCATCGGTATCCATAAAAGATTTAACACATTAAAACTTAAGGTTTATACCTGACTCCTTACCTTCGTTGAGTTCCTAATCTTCAGAGTTGCATTTAATTATTTCCGATAAATCCCATTTGAATTCAATAGTCTTCTTCATAAAAGAACTAGTACAAGAGGTATCGAGCCTGGACTGATCATCACGAGAAAGTCGAGCATAAATATTCTGAAAAATAATTTCTCTTGAGAGCTCATGATTGGGGCATGAATATAACATTGACTTAAGCCTCCCCCAAGCTTGAGCAATACTTTCTCCTTCATGAGGCCAAAAATTATATATGTAATTCCGATCACGATGAACTAGATGCATAGGATAAAAGTTCTGATGAAATTCCAATTTCAATCGATTGTAGTTCCAAGTCCCAATATCATCGCATAGCATATACCATGTCAATGCCTTCTCCTTCAAAGATATAAAGGTAAGACCTTCTTATTGACTTCATCCTCGGGCAAACTTACAAGCTTAAATAATCCACAAACTTCATCCACACAGATTAGATGCATATCAGGATGTAATGTTCCATCTCCTGTATAAGGATTAGCTAGCAGTTTCTCTATCATACCTGAAAGAATTTCATAACAAATATTTTCAGTAGGTGCAGTATGTTAAGGGGCAACTCTTTGATCTTCCGTTTGGGGTGAAGATACCCCGAAAAAACCCCTCAAAGGATTATTTTCCATAGTAACAAGTGACAGTAAATTTCAGCACACTATATAAATGTTTCCTTACCAGATTCCACTCACCAAAGGCGCTTCACTCCCCGGCAACAGCGCCAGAAAAGAGTCTTGATGACCCACAAGTATAGGGGATCTATCCTAGTCCTTTCGATAAGTAAGAGAGTTGAACCCAACGAGGAGAAGAAGGAAATGACAAGCAGTTTTCAACAAGGTATTCTCTGGAAGCACTGAAATTATCGGTAACAAATAGTTGTGTGATAAGATTCATAATGGGTAACAAATAAAAAAAGTAACTAAGGTGCAGCAAGGTGGCCCAATCCTTTCTGTAGCAAAGGACAAGCCTGGACAATCTCTTATATAAAGCAAAGCGCTCCCGAGGACACATGAGAATTACTATCAAGCTAGTTTTCATCATGCTCATATGATTCGTGTCCGTTACATTGATAATTTATATGTGGGTGTACCGGTGCTTGGGTTCTGTACTTTCTTGGACAAGCCTCCCACTTATGATTAACCCCTCTCGCAAGCATCCGCAACTAGGAAATAAGAATTAAGATAAATCTAAACATAGCATGAAACATATGGATCCAAATCAGCCCCTTACGAAGCAACGCATAAACTAGGGTTTAAGCTTCTGTCACCCTAGCAACCCATCATCTACTTATTGCTTCCCAATTGTTGGTGTCAAAACCGGCCGATCTCAGGTAGGGGGTCCCGAACTGTGCGTCTGAGGATCAAAGGTAACAGGAGACAGGGGACACGATGTTTACCAAGGTTCAGGCCCTCTTAATGGAGGTAATACCCTACTTCCTGCTTGATTGACTTTGATGAGTATAGGGGTTACAAGAGTTGATCTACCTCAAGATCGTAATGGCTAAACCCTAGATGTCTAGCCTATATGATTATGATTTCCCCTACGGACTAAACCTTCCAGTTTATATAGACACCGGAGGGGCCTAGGGTTGTACAAATTTGGTTTACAAAGAAAGGAAACTTCATATCCGAACGCCAGGCATGCCATACACGCAAGGGAGAGTCCCATCCGGACACGGGGGAGGGCCTTCAGTCTTGTATCTTCATAGCCCATTAGTCTGGCCCATGTCACATAGCCCGACCATCCGAGGACCCCGTAATCTAGGACTCCCTCGGTAGCCCCCGAACATGCCTTCAATGACGATGTAGTATCCGGTGTTATGTCTTCGGCTTTGCAAGGCGGGTTCTCCATTATACTTCGGTTTGGATATAGTCAGGCATATATTAAATACCATATTCTATTGGTTCTTTGCTGTCGTCGCCTCGGCTTCCATGTGTCAGATGAAGGCGAACGGCCTAGGTGTGTTTTTTTACAAATAACCCCACGACCGTGCAGGGAAGGCATCTATTTAAGGAGATTAGATCCCAGATGCCATTCCACACCACGCGAAAATCCTTAGAACTCGCCATAGGAAACTTTTCCAAACATGGTCGGCGCTCCAGGCTCTTGTTCACGCCCCACGGCCTTCAAAAAGGTGACTGGGAAAGCTGCTCAGTATCCCGCGCCCATCTGAGTAAACTTCAAATGCAGGGATATCTTCCTCCCACGGATCTAGTCTCCGTTGGGGCTGGATTAACTTCCTACAATGGCGAAGCTCTGGCAGTGAATTTCCCCAATCCTTCTAAAGAGGAGCGGCTATGCTTCGTTTCCTTCCTTCTAAGGGGCGTAGGATTTCCTATCCACCCCTTCCTCAGAGGTCTGCTAGAGTACTATGGCCTCCAACTACAAAATCTGACACCAGGCTCCATCCTGCACATCGCAGGTTTCCTTGCTCTTTGCGAGTTGTTCCTAGGCTCTAAGGCTCATTTTGAGCTATGGCGGAAATTTTTCTGCCTCGTCCCCCGCTCCCCAAAGGATCTATATTCAAGGTGGGCGGCACCGAAGTATGGCACATAGCCGAGACATGATAGTTGTCCGGAACTCCGAAAAAGGCATCCGAAGAATAGCCCTCGGAATGGTTTTATATTGAAGACGTCGTTCTTCCAGACCCAATCCGACGCGGTCTTCCTGAATTCTCCAGTGCTCCTTTAAAGAATCGCGCCAGCTGGCATCCCCGAAGCCTTGAGGAAGAAAACAGTGTGGAGGTCACGAGATTAGCAAACAAGATCATAGATGATGCGTCCCGTTGAGGTAATGGCAATTTCAATAACGCGATGCGTTCGGCCGCTCCAATCTAGAGGTTTTCCTATGTGGAATTACAACGGAGAGGTGATGTCTACTACACAACCTTCTTCTTGTAGATGTTGTTGGGCCTCCAAGTGCAGAGGTTTGTAGGACAGTAGCAAATTTTCCTCAAGTGGATGACCTAAGGTTTATCAATCCGTGGGAGGCATAGGATGAAGATGGTCTCTCTCAAACAACCCTGCAACCAAATAACAAAGAGTCTCTTGTGTCCCCAACACACCAATACAATGGTAAATTGTATAGGTGCACTAGTTCAGCGAAGAGATGGTGATACAAGTGCAATATTAATGGTAGATATAGGTTTTTGTAATCTGAAAATATAAAAACAGCAAGGTAACTAATGATAAAAGTGAGCGTAAATGGTATTGCAATGTGTTGAAACAAGGCCTAGGGTTCATACTTTCACTAGTGCAAGTTCTCTCAACAATAATAACATAATTGGATCATATAACTATCCCTCAACATGCAACAAAGAGTCACTCCAAAGTCACTAATAGCGGAGAACAAACGAAAAAATTATGGTAGGGTACGAAACCACCTCAAAGTTATCCTTGCTGATCGATCTATTCAAGAGTCTATAGTAAAATAACACGAAGCTATTCTTTCTGTTCAATCTATCATAGATTTCGTACTAGAATAATACCTTAAGACACAAATCAACCAAAACCCTAATGTCACCTAGATACTCCAATGTCACCTCAAATATCCGTGGGTATGATTATACGATATGCATCACACAATCTCAGATTCATCTATTCAACCAACACAAAGAACTTCAAAGAGTGCCCCAAAGTTTCTACCGGAGAGTCAAGACAAAAATGTGTGTCAACCCCTATGCATAAGTTCACGAGGTCAAGGAACTCGCAAGTTGATCACCAAAACATACATCAAGTGGATCACATGATATCCCATTGTCACCACAGATAAGCACGTGCAAGACATACATCAAGTGTTCTCAAATCCTTAAAGACTCAATCCGATAAGATAACTTCAAAGGGAAAACTCAATCCATTACAAGAGAGTAGAGGGGGAGAAACATCATAAGATCCAACTATAATAGCAAAGCTCGCGATACATCAAGATCGTACCACCTCAAGAACACGAGAGAGAGAGAGAGATCAAACACATAGCTACTGGTACATACCCTCGGCCCTAAGGGAGAACTACTCCCTCCTCATCATGGAGAGCACCGGGATGATGAAGATGGCCACCGGAGAGGGATCCTCCCGTTCGGCAGGGTGCCGGAACGGGTCTAGATTGGTTTTTAGTGGCTACGGAGGCTTCTGGTGGCGGAACTCCCGATCTTTTTTGCTCTTTGATGTTTGGGGGGTATATGGATATATATAGGAGGAAGAAGTACGTAGGTGGAGCAACGAGGGGCCCACGAGGGTGGAGGGCGCGCCCAAGGGGGTGGGCGCGCCCCCTGCCTCGTGGCTGCCTTGTTGCTTGCCCGACGTATACTCCAAGTCTCCTGGATTGCTTCTATTGAGAAAATCACGTTCCCAAAAGTTTCATTCCGTTTGGACTCTGTTTGATATTCCTTTTCATCGAAACCCTAAAATAGGCAAGAAAACAGCAATTTGGGTTGGGCCTCCGGTTAATAGGTTAGTCCCAAAAATAATATAAAAGTGTAAAAATAAGCCCAATAACATCCAAAATAGATAATATAATAGCACGGAACATTCAAAAAATATAGATATGTTGGAGACGTATCAGCATCCCCAAGCTTACTTACTGCTCGTCCTCGAGTAGGTAAATGATAAAAACAGAATTTTTGATGTGGAATGCTACCTAACATATTTCTCTAAGTAATTCTCTTTATTGTGGCATGAATGTTCAGATCCTTAAGATTCAAGACAAATGTTTAATATTGACATAAAAATAATAATACTTCAAGCATACTAACTAAGCAATTATGTCTTCTCAAAATAACATGGCCAAAGAAAGTTATCCCTACAAAATCATATAGTCTGGCTATGCTCCATCTTCACCACACAAAATATTTAAATCATGCACAACCCCGATGACAAGCCAAGCAATTGTTTCATACTTTTGATGTTCTCAAACTTTTTCAATCTTCACGCAATACATGAGCGTGAGCCATGGATATAGCACTATATGGTGGAATAGAATGGTGGTTGTGGAGAAGAAAAATGAGAAGAAGATAGTCTCACATCAACTAGGCGTATCAATGGACTATGGAGATGCCCATTAATAGATATCAATGTGGGTGAGGAGGGATTTCCATGCAATGGATGCACTAGAGCTATAAGTGTATGAAAGCTCAACAAAATAAACGAAGTGGGTGTGCATCCAACTTGCTTGATCACGAAGAACTAGGGTATTTTGCAGAAGCCCATCATTGGAATATACAAGCCAAGTTCTATAATGAAAAATTCCCACTAGCATATGAAAGTGATATCATAGGAGACTCTCTATCATGGAGATCATGGTGCTACTTTAAAGCACAAGTGTGGAAAAGGGATAGTAACATTGTCCCTTCTCTCCTTTTCTCTCATTTTTTTGGGGCCTTCTTTCTTTTTTATGGTCTTTCTCTTTTTTTTCTTTTTTTCGTCCGGAGTCTCATCCCGACTTGTGGGGGAATCATAGTCTCCATCATCCTTTCCTCACTTGGGACAATGCTCTAATAATGATGATCATCACACTTTATTTACTTACAACTTGATACTTCGAACAAGATGTGACTCTATGTGAATGCCTCCGGCGGTGTACCGGGATGTGCAATGACGCATGAGTGACATGTATGAAAATTATGAATGGTGGCTTTGCCACAAATACGATGCCAACTACATGATCATGCAAAGCAATATGACAATGATGGAACGTGTCATAATAAACGGAACGGTGGACAGTTGCATGGCAATATATCTCGGAATGGCTATGGAAATGCCATAATAGGTAGGTATGGTGGCTGTTTTGAGGAAGGTATATGGTGGGTTTATGGTATCGGCGAAAGTTGCGCGGTACTAGAGAGGCTAGCAATGATGGAAGGGTGAGAGTGCGTATAATCCATGGACTCAACATTAGTCATAAAGAACTCACATACTTATTGCAAAAATCTATTAGTTATTGAAACAAAGTACTATTCGCATGCTCCTAGGGGGATGGATTGGTAGGAAAAGACCATCGCTCGTCCCCGACCACCACTCATAAGGAAGGCAATCAATAAATAAATCATGCTCTGACTTCATCACATAACGGTTCACCATACGTGCATGCTACGGGAATCACAAACTTCGACACAAGTATTTCTCAAATTCACAACTACTCAACTATCACAACTCTAATATCACTATCTTCATATCTCAAAACAATTATCAAGTATCAAACTTCTCATAGTATTCAATGCTACCTAACTATAATAGATAATATAATAGCATGGAACAATCAAAAATTATAGATACGTTGGAGACGTATCAGCATCCCCAAGCTTAATTCCTGCTCGTCCTCGAGTAGGTAAATTATAAAAATAGAATTTTGATGTGGAATGCTACCTAACATATTTCTCTAAGTAATTCTCTTTATTGTGGCAGGAATGTTCAGATCCATAAGATTCAAGACAAATGTTTAATATTGACATAAAAATAATAATACTTCAAATAGACTAACTAAGCAATTATGTCTTCTCAAAATAACATGGCCAAAGAAAGTTATCCCTACAAAATCATATAGTCTGGTTATGCTCCATCTTCACCACACAAAATATTTAAATCATGCACAACCCCGATGACAAGCCAAGCAATTGTTTCATACTTTTGATGTTCTCGAAAGTTTTCAATCTTCACGCAATACATGAGCGTGAGCCATGGATATAGCACTATATGGTGGAATAGAATGGTGGTTGTGGAGAAGACAAAAGAGGAGAAGATAGTCTCACATCAACTAGGCGTATCAACGGACTATGGAGATGCCCATTAATAGATATCAATGTGAGTGAGTAGGGATTGCCATGCAACGGATGCACTAGAGCTATAAGTGTATGAAAGCTCAACAAAAGAAACTAAGTGGGTGTGCATCCAACTTGATTGCTCACGAAGACCTAGGGCATTTTGAGGAAGCCCATCATTGGAATATACAAGCCAAGTTCTATAATGAAAAATTCCCACTAGCATATGAAAGTGATATCATAGGAGACTCTCTATCATGGAGATCATGGTGCTACTTTGAAGCACAAGTGTGGCAAAGGGATAGTAACATTGTCCCTTCTCTCTTTTTCTCTCAGTTTTTTGGACCTTCTTTCTTTTTTTATGTCCTTTCTCTTTTTTTCGTCCGAAGTCTCATCCCGACTTGTGGGGGAATCATAGCCTCCATCATCCTTTCCTCACTTGGGACAATGCTCTAATAATGATGATCATCACACTTTATTTACTTACAACTCAAAAATTACAACTCGATACTTAGAACAAGATATGACTCTATGTGAATGCCTCCGGTGGTGTACCGGGACGTGCAATGATGCATGAGTGACATGTATGAAAATTATGAACCGTGGCTTTGCCACAAATACGATGTCAACTACATGATCATGCAAAGAAATATGACAATGATGGAGAGTGTCATAATAAACGGAACGGTGGAAAGTTGCATGGCAATATATCTCAGAATGGCTATGGAAATGCCATAATAGGTAGGTATGGTGGCTGTTTTGAGGAAGCTATATGGTGGGTTTATGGTATCAGCGAAAGTTGTGCGGTACTAGAGAGGCTAGCAATGATGGAAGGGTGAGAGTGCATATATTCCATGGACTCAACATTACTCATAAAGAACTCACATACTTATTGCAAAAATCTATTAGTTATCGAAACAAAGTACTATTCGCATGCTCCTAGGGGGATAGATTGGTAGGAAAATACCATCGCTCATCCCCGACCGCCACTCATAAGGAAGGCAATCAATAAATAAATCATGCTCCGACTTCATCACATAACGGTTCACCATACGTGCATGCTACGGGAATCACAAACTTTAACACAAGTATTTCTCAAATTCACAACTACTCAACTAGCACAACTCTAATATAACTATCTTCATGTCTCAAAACAATTATCAAGTATCAAACTTCTCATAGTATTCAATGCACTTTATATGAAAGTTTTTATTATATCCCTCTTGGATGCCTATCATATTCAGACTAAATTCATAACCAAAGCAAATTACCGTGCTGTTCTAAAGACTCTCAAAATGGTATAAGTGAAGCATGAGATATCAATTATTTCTATAAGATAAAACCACCGCCGTGCTCTAAAAGATATAAGTGAAGCACTAGAGCAAATGACAAACTACTCCGAAAGATATAAGTGGAGATCAATGAGTAGTCGAATAATTATGCAACTATGTGAAGACTCCCTAACATTTAATAATTTCAGAGCTTGGTATTTTATTCAAACAGCAAGCAAAACAAAATAAAATAAAATGACACTCCAAGCAAAACATATATCATGTCGTGAATAAAAATATAGCTCCAAGTAAAGTTATCGATGAACGAAGACGAAAGAGGGGATGCCTTCTGGGGCATCCCCAAGCTTAGGCCCTTGGTTTTCCTTTAATATTACCTTGGGGTGACTTGGGAATCCCCAAGCTTAGGCTCTTGCCACTCCTTTTTCCATAGTCCATCGAATCTTCACCCAAAACTTGAAAACTTCACAACACAAAACTTAACAGAAAACTCATAAGCTCCGTTAGCGAAAGAAAACAAAACACCACTTCAAGGTACTGTAATGAACTCATTATTCACTTATATTGGTGTTAAACCTACTGTATTATAACTTCTCTATGGTTCATACCCTATGATACTACTCATAAATTCATCAAAATAAGAAAACAACACATAGAAAACAGAATCTGTCAAAAACAGAACAGTCTGTAGTAATCTGGATCAAACGTATACTTATGGAACTCATAAAATTCTCAAGTAACTTCGTGTACATGAGGAATTTTTCTATTAATCATCTTCAAAAATAATTAACTAAATAGCACTCTCCAATAAAAAATGGCAGCTAATCTCGTGAGCGCTAAAGTTTCTGTTTTTTACAGCAAGATCGCAAAGACTTCACCCAAGTCTTCCCAAAGGTTCTACTTGGCACAAACACTAATTAAAACAAAAAACCACATCTAAAAATATTCTAGATGAATTATTTATTACTAAACACAAACAAAAGGCAAGGAACAAAAATAAGATTGGGTTGCCTCCCAACAAGCGCTAACGTTTAACGCCCCTAGCTACGCATGATGATTTCAATGATGCTCACATAAAAGATAGGAATTGAAAATTAATGAGAGCATCATGAAGAATATGACTAGCACATTTAAGTCTAACCCACTTCCTATGCATAGGGATTTTGTGATCAAAAAACTTGTGGGAACAAGAATCAACTTGCATAGGAAGGTAAAACAAGCACAACTTCAAGACTTTAAGCACATAGAGAGGAAACTTGATATTATTGCAATTCCTACAAGCATATATTCCTCCCTCGTAATAATTTTCAGTAGCATCATGAATGAATTCAACAATGTAACCAGCACCTAAAGCATTCTTTTCATGATCTGCAAGCATAGAAAATTTACTACTCTCTACATAAGCAAAATTCTTCTCAATCGGAATAGTGGGAGTATCATAAGAGACTCGAATACTATAAATTGTTTCCATATTAAAGGAGTAATGTTCAGAAAAAGGGTAATCGCAATCATGACAAGTTTTATAAATATAATCATCTCTACTTTTTATAGCATAAGTATCATCACAGTAATCATCATAAGCAGCAACTTTGTTCTCATCATAATCAATTGAAACCTCTTCCAAGATAGTGGAATCATTACTAAATAAAGTCATGACCACTCCAAATCCACTTTCATAATTATAATCATCATAAGTAGGAGGCATGCTATCATCATTATAAATTTGCATATCAAAACTTGGGAGACTAAAAGTATCATCTTCATTAAACGTAACATCCCCAAGCTTGGGGCAAACATTAATTGCAGCAAATATATTCTCAAAGACATCATCTTCATCAAACATAGCATCCCCAAGCTTGGGAATTTTCATATCATAGGCATAATCACTCTCATCATTAATAGTATGGATGGCACCAATAGTATAGCAATTATCATCATCACAATGAGTAATGGCAGCAACATCATTTGGGAGAGATACCTTTCTACCTTTGCTTCTCCGTCTTTTCTTTTTCTTCTTCACATCATGTGTGGGTTCAATCCTCTTTTTTGAGCTCCTTATTGATGAGATTTGTTGAATAGAAGGCTCCTCCTCAGTACCTGATTCATCATAAGAAATAATAGGAGGATATTGGGAAGCCTCTTCCCTTTCATTAGTATTCTCTTCATCCTCTATTTGCTTTCTTTTCTTTATGTAATTGGCAATATAAGGATTTTCAATGCAATTCACCGCACAATACATATAAAATTATTCTAGATCAATATCGAGGAATTTCTTGAGGTTATATTCTGGAATAATCTTAGTTTGACGTTTCATTTCTTCATAACCCAAAAGCAAACTAAGTTCATTATGATGTGCAAGGGAAATCAAGTCATCACAATTTTTGGACACGTGGTACCTCTTGAGCACTGCGTTGGTTTTCCCCGAAGAGGAAGGGATGATGCAGAAAAGTAGCGTAAGTATTTCCCTCAGTTTTTGAGAATCAAGGTATCAATCCAGTAGGAGGCTACGCGCGAGTCCCTCGCACCTGCACAAAACAAATAAATCCTCGCAACCAACGGAAATAGGGGTTGTCAGTCCCAATAAGGCCAGTTACGAGAGTGAGATCTGATAGATATGATAAGATAATATTTTTGGTATTTTTATGATAAAGATGGAAAGTAAAATAAAGGTAAAGTAAATAGCAAAGGAAATAACTAAGTAGTAGGCATCACGGGGGCCATAGGTTTCACTAGTGGCTTCTCTCAAGAGCATAAGTATTCTACGGTGGGTGAACAAATTACTGTTGAGCAATTGACAGAATTGAGCATAGTTATGAGAATATCTATGTATGATCATGTATATAGGCATCACGTCCGAGACAAGTAGGCCGACTCCTGCCTGCATCTACTACTATCACTCCACTCATCGACCGCTATCCAGCATGCATCTAGAGTATTAAGTTAAAAACAGAGTAATGACTTAAGCAAGATGACATGATGTAGAGGGATAGACTCATGCAATATGAAGAAAACCCCATCTTGTTATCATCGATGGCAACAATACAATACGTGCCTTGCTGCCCTTACTGTCACCGGGAAAGGACACCGCAAGATTGAACCCAAAGCTAAGCACTTCTCCCATTGCAAGAAAGATCAATCTAGTAGGCGAAACCAAACTGATAATTCGAAGAGACTTGCAAAGATAACCAATCATACATAAAAGAATTCAGAGAAGATTTAAATATTATTCATAGATAAACTTGATCATAAACCCACAATTCATCGGTCTCAACAAACACACCGCAAAAAGAAGATTACATCGAATAGTTCTCCACAAGAGAGGGGAAGAACATTGTATTGAGATCCAAAAAGAGATAAGAAGCCATCTAGCTAATAACTATGGACCCGTAGGTCTGAGGTAAACTACTCACACTTCATCGGAGGGGCTATCCTCCGGCGGAGCTCCGAAACAGGCCCCAAGATGGGATGTCATGGATACAGAAAGTTGCGGAGGTGGAATTAGGTTTTTGGCTCCGTATTTGATCGTTTGGGGGTACGTAGGTATATATAGGAGGAAGGACTACGTCGGTGCAGCAACATGGGGCCCACGAGGGTGGAGGGCGCGCCTAGTGGGGGTGGGCGCGCCCCCCACCTCGTGGCCTCCTGTTTATTTTCTTGACGTAGGGTCCAAGTCTCTCCAGTCTTATTCATTGAGAAAATCACGTTCCCGAAGGTTTCATTCCGTTTGGACTCAGTTTGATATTCCTTTTCTTCGAAACCATAAAACAGGCAAAAATAGCAATTCTGGGATGGGCCTACGGTTAATAGGTTAGTCCCAAAAATAATATAAAAGTGGATAATAAAGCCCAATAATGTCCAAAACAATAGATAATATAGCATGGAGCAATCAAAAATTATAGATACGTTGGAGACGTATCAACACGATTCGATCATGAAACAATTTGCATTTGATATTTAAATGACCATGTTCATTGCAAAGTTCACAAGTATGGCTAAGATATTTTAAATTTTCAGCACTAACATTTAGCCTTTCTTGCAACCATTTAGTTTCCAAATACTTATGCCTCTTGCAAAATCCATTTTCCTTATTTGGTATGTACTTGCAAACTCTATGCACTCCACAAAAATCAACATGCTTATAAGAGATATTTTCATCATAACTAGTGCAATCATCATTAGTACTATGGATATTCAAAGAGTTCATACGAACAACATTGCAATCATGCTCATCATTCAAAGATTTAGTGCCAAACATTCTATAGACTTCTTCTTTCTAGCTGCTCCTCAATGAACAGATGTCCCAATGGGCTGAACTTCATAGGGTATCTGGCGGTGCCATGAAGGATGTTATAATCTGGTTGTGGCCAACCGAGCCTGTGTCGAGTAGCTATTCCGGTTTGGTGCAGAAGCTTGTCGATGTGGTGCCGCGAATCGACGCTGCGAAGCGATCGGCATGCATTGAAGGTGCATGGATGGCCCTTGCCCGAGTCAAGACATTCTGGGGGAAGATGAAGGCCATCGATGTCGCTATGAAGGGTCCGCCCAAAGGCGACGATCGTCCGAAACCAGAGCATTATTTTGAAGACGTCTTGGAGGCCGCCCGCTTGATTGAGGGCCAATGCTCGAAGAACATAATGTTTGAGTGAGGTGTATGATGATTGTAAAAGACAACTTTATAGTTAATCTATTTATGTTTTGCTCGAAAAGCTTGAATTCCTCCTGTGCGGTCATTTTAATATAATCTGAAAGTTTTCCAGTCGTCGGCTTCAGCCCCCTCGTAGGAAGTACGGGGGTGTTCGGAAAGGCATTTAATCACTCTTTATCCAACGTCTTGGTCCATGAAGGAGGTGATAATGCGGCGAACCAGGCAATTGTACTATAAGGCGTTACCACTTTCACTTAACCGTAGGAGTTTTATGGTGGTGCTATGACATAGCCCCTGGTGTGTATGCGGCGTGTGGTGCCTTACATATTCTGATCTGAAAAAGATCCCTCGTATTACACAGAGAATCGCTAAAGATTCCAATAAGTCGTCAAGTGGTTGACCAGCTCTCGCCGCATCATGACAGTCAGTTTTTGGCTTTCTCTACTGAGGTGCTCATCCAGTCTAGGCCAGGGCACAATCACAGTAGTTCTCCCTTTACTACCCTAGCCGATAGAGCGGAACATAGGGTAGCAAACACAGGAGTCGGGCAACCCAATTATTGACCCAAGACAATGATTTGGAGCTGATGCATATAAGGCCAAACTTGCGATGCCGAAGTATGCTATAGAGTTGTTCGGACTTTTACTGGCAGCTCATTCATTCCCATGCCGAGGTGCATCTGCAGAGCAGCCGTTAAGGCTATGCTTATTGTTGAAGGAGTATGAAAGATCGGTTCGGATGAGACTTACTGAGAATGGAGTGGTGTGCCAATGATAAATTTATGTATATATATAGAAAAGAGAAACCATGGACTCGGCTATTTGACATGCTCGTGGTCGGGATCAGAGGAAAAGGGCATAGTACAGGCTTGGAATAAAGAGTGCGGTAAAAAGTAATTTTGGACCTCCTGTTGCACGTTTGCGTAGCCCATCCTCGGGGAGGGGGATCCTTAACGGAAGTAACCCCCTAGGTGAGTTTGTGGATTCGAACTCCGATAGAGTCCGCTGTAGATGCTTTCCAGTTGGTCACCTGTTCTTTAAAGATGATACAGAAAAAAATGAGAAAACATATAAAAAACGTTACGGGAATGCTTGTAGGGTTGTCTGTGTTGTGTTCCCGCCGATGCCCATGGTATCTTGAGTGCGTAGCGATGTGCGCGTGGTGCGAATTTCGCCAGTACAATAGGTGGGTGGTGGGAGCCGAACTGCTATTTGTGTTCCGAGAGTGGTCGAACAACGGAGGGGAACTTTTTCTGGCCCCTGGTGTTCCGCTGGCGGGCCGATCCGTCGTCTTTGTCACCCGGTGGCCTCCTCCCCTTGTGATCAGCATTAAGCTTGCCTGCCTGCTTGAAGACCCAATAGTTACAGTTGGTATGATTAGCTGGCCTATCAGGGTGACCGTGAATCTGACAAGGTCGGTCCAATATCCTGTCAAGGGTGGATGGTCCATCCTGGTTTGCCTTTAGTGGCTTCTTCCGTTGACCAAGCTTCGGATTGTGAAATTCGGCATTCACCGCTGTGTCGTGTATGTTTTTATGTTCGGTTCGTCGTGGCTTGCCGTTGCCATATCGGATTTCGGAAGTGCCCAGGCCGCTAGCGTCGTTGCTTTTACGAGCAAGCCAGTTGTCTTCTCCCGCGTAGAAGCAGTTCATTAGAGCGGTGAGGGCTATCATGGATTTGGGTCCTTCCTGGCCGAGGTGACGCGCGAGCCATTCATCCCGGACGCTATGTTTGAAGGCCGCGTGGGCTTCTGCGTCCGGACAGTCGACAATTTGGTTCTTTTTGACTAAGAACCTGGTCCAGAGCTCCCTAGTTGACTCACCAGGCTCCTGGACAATGTGACTTAAGTCATCGGCACATAATGGCCGGACATATGTTCCCTGGAAGTTGTCTCGAAAGGCATCTTCCAAATCTTCCCAGTTACCAATAGAGTTTTCTGGCAAACTATTTAGCCAGTACCAAGCTGGCCCTTTAAGCTTGAGAGATAGGTATTTAATGGCGTGGAGGTCGTCTCCGCAGGCCATGTGAATATGGAGGAGGTAATCCTCGATCCATACCGCGGGGTCTGTTGTCCCATCGTATGATTCGATGTTAATGGTTTTAAACCCGTCGGGAAATTCATGTTCCATTACTTCATCCATGAAACAGAGGGGGTGTGCGGCTCCTCTATGTTGGGCCACACTATGAAGTACCCCCGGTGGGCTCCATTTACGATGCTCGGACCAGGCGTGGTCAGCTCTGTAGTGTCCGGCTAGGTGACCATCGTCGTCGATCGGGGTATATCTTCATGATCTGCACATCGATCTTGTGTTTCATGCTCTACTCTCCGTGCCGGATGGGTTGGTATGGTGTTCTGCTTGGGCTGCTGTTTTTTCTGGACCAAACTGTGGTCGGCCCGCCGCATTATTCGATGGTCGTATGGGCTCCATCGCCCTGCCATCGCGTCGAGGGAGCCACCTACTCTTGGGGTGGCTTTTGTCTGGGATGCTAAGGCCGTATTCTTCGGTGGCCAAGACCTTGGTCCATCTATCATTGAGCAAGTCTTGGCTGGCTTGAAGCTGCAGCTGCTTCTTTCTTAAGCTCCTTGAAGTGGCTATAAGCCGGCGTTTAAAGCGCTCCTGCTCGAGAGGTTCCTTTGTCGTGGTAAAATCCTCATTGCCGAGGATC